>NC_143181.1:5156515-5459545 GCF_047325235.1 Durio zibethinus
TCAATTAATTTATTGATATGATATAAATATTTAATAAAATTTTTATATTTATTAAAAATTTCAATCACTGTCATATCAATATAAAAAAATCTAAAAAATTATTTAAAATTTTAAAATATTTGAAATATTTTAAAAATTCAAAAAAATTAAAAATCTCAAAATTTTAATAAAAAATTCAAAAAATTTGTGAAATTTTTAAAAAATTGAAACTTTTAATAATAATAACAACAATTTTTAAAATTAAAAAAAAAATTCACCAAAACTTTAAAATTTTGAAAATAAAAAATCCAAGGCTGCGATTGGTTTAAAAAATATTTTTTTTATTTTTATAAATGAATTCATTTTTTGAAAATGATTGCATTTTCTATTTTTTAAAATTCAGAAAACACGTTTGGTGTACAACTATGAAAAGTTATTTTAAAATATGAAATTTATGAAAATTTGTTTGAAACCCAAAATTCCTAAAGAACTCAAGTAAAATATCATTCTTAATAAAATCAATTTCAACACTCTCTGTGCTCACACATTGCTTCATCAGAGGATTGAATTGACAAATAAGGATAAATATAACTTCTTTTGTACAATAACTAGCATAAATTGCATCAATTAAAGGAATAATAAAACCAATGACTTTAAAAAATGCAGCCAATACTTTTATATTACCAACTTTTATATTAAATAAACATATTAACGCAGTTAAATTTGCTAAATCAAGCCAAACATGAAATATCTTCTACTTAATCAACTAAAACAAAACGATTCCACCACAACCTTCAAAATTAAACCCTTTTAAATTTTTTGCTACGTGAATAGTGAAAGAGGAGAGAATGAACGATGGCTTTGGATGGAGAGAAAGAAGGACTGATACGAGAGGGAAGGCAGAGGTCCAGTATGCCAACAAACCGATTTGATCGATGATGGTGGCTGACTGGAATTAACTTAAAAGAGAGTTAAATCGATTTTGGTTGTTAGTGGATCGCCTGTAGAAGAAACATGAGAATAAAAACAACAATTTTGAACTATTTATGATAAACACCAAAATTAAATAAAAAATAAAAAAAAGAATGCCTTTTTGTAGAATCAAACCTTGGTTCTTGTAAGATAAGAATAAAATTTTTTTAAAATCCCATGTTTTCACATTTTCCACTTCTCTTAAATTACTTTCATTGAAAATAATGAAAATATCTTTTTTTGTTCTCTAATTGTGGTTCATTTTCATTTTCATTTTCATTTTCTAAAAAGCATTTTTTGATTTTTCAATCAAACATATTTTTATCCACATTTTCTGTTTTTTATAAAAATGAAAACAAAAAACAATTATATATTTTAAAACCAAATGCTACCTAATTTTTTTTTTAAATCTAAAATTTTTTTAATAAATTGTAAAAATATTTTTAAAAAATCTTAAAATTTTTCACCTTTTTTAATATTACAATTTTAATTTTTTAGTTCTTTTTTTTTCTGAATTTCGCTAGGCTTTTGTTAAAATTTTAAGTTTTTTATTTTTAAAAAATTTTTTTTTAATATTTTTTATTTTTAATTATGTTTTAGATTTTAATTTTTTTTTAAATTTTCAAAAATTTTAAAAAAATTTTTAGACTTTTTCAAAAAATTTAGAATTTTTTAATTTTAAAGAATTTTCAAAAAATTTTAAAATTTTCTATATTTTTACTTTTTTTATTTTTTGAAACATTTTTTAAAATTTTAAGAAATTTTAATAAAATCTTCATTTTTTTTAATTTCTTATAATTCATTTTTTGGCTTTTTTTACTAATTTTTTTATTTTTTAAAAATCTTTAAAATTTCATAATGTTTTCTAATATTTATGATTTTTAAAAATATTTCAAGTATTTGTAATTTTAAAATATTTCAAAATTTAAAAAAAAAATTAGAATTTTTTTATGAATTTTTTAAATTCAAAAAATTCTTTAATGTTGATATGGTAATTGAATGTAGCGTTAACTATACTTTTGACATATGTTATAATTTTATTGGATGTTCATGTTAAGTTAACAAATTGACTGACAACGTTAGTCTTAAGTATCAAACTAGATAATGGAATGAAAGTTGAAGCAT
Organism: Durio zibethinus; assembly: GCF_047325235.1. Classification (NCBI taxonomy): domain Eukaryota; kingdom Viridiplantae; phylum Streptophyta; class Magnoliopsida; order Malvales; family Malvaceae; genus Durio; species Durio zibethinus. The sequence goes on from NC_143181.1 coordinate 5,158,592, forward strand.
CAAATTAACAATTTTATTTTTTTAGATACTAAATTTTATTTTTTTAGGTACTAAATTTAAGAAAATATATAATACAAGGACTATTTTTATATTTAACCCTTTTGTTTTCAAAAAGCAGAGAGACAACGCATAGGTGTTGGTACAGGGTCCATGGTCAGTGATGGACAGCCACATTATGCTCCAAGAATGGTCGGAGGAAACGGTTCTAAAAGAGATTGATTTTACTACAACTAAATTTTAGGTAATATATGTAATCTTCTGTTGTCATACCTTGCTAAAGAAAATGCTATCAAAATTACATATGTTTTTTTCTAAGCACATTGAGCACTAGACCTTGACTCAAATGAAAAAATCAAATGGAGTGGCATACTACGGATGAAAGTCTCCATTATAGTAGACGGCCTTTGCAAATAGGGTTTAATCTCCATAGAAAAAACGACCAACAATAGGAGTCTCTTTTAAAGATGAGAGGTAGGCTAAATTTTGTTACCATTGTGGGAGAATCGGGATGTGGTAAGGGATTATTGATTATTGTTAACCTTGAATTGATAAATATATTTTGAAATGATAAAACAAAATTTTACTTAATTTGAACTAAATCGCTTTAATTTGAAATTGAAGATGAAAAACCTTTCATCTTGGCAAAAATGCTTTTGAACCAAAACAAAACTCAACATTTTAATCAAAAACGATTTTGGGCATTTTGGAGTAAAAGGGATCGATTACCCAAAGAAAAGGATTGATCCCTTAGGCAAAGAGATCGATTCATTTTTTGATAAGAATGCTTACTCATGCAAACTTTCCAATAATCAATCAATCTTTCTTTATAAGGATCAATTGGTTAGGTTCTCAACATGACCTAATCGATCATTTCACTAGATGATCGATTCGTTTTTTATGCAATAACTAAATTAGTTTGAAAAAATGACAAAAGGGATCAATCATCTCATTCAAAAGATCAATCACATAGGTTTAGGAGATTTATTAGGTCTTTTACCTAATCAATGGGGTGGCTTATTTCACGTAAAATTATTTTAATTTTTAATTAACCCAATCAATCCCCTGTATGAAGAGATAGATCTTCTCAAGCTTAAAATGCTTTTAACGACTATTTTTATTTGAAATTTTATAAAGACTTCAAAAATTTAATGCAACCAATCGTTATCATCCATTCTCTATACATAAAAGAGGTTTCCCACCACATTATAAGTGATCAAGAGCTAAGAAGAATTTATTGCTTTCATTTACTATCTTATCAAAGTATTAAAGAGCATTTATTATGTGAAAAGTGTAAAAAAATTCATCTTATATTTATTTTTCTCTTGATATCCTTTTATAATTATGATTTATATTTCAAATTAGCAAATACTCAACTTTATAGAGGTTTTTTGAGTTTGTAAAATATTTCAAAATTTGTATTGTGAGATTATAAGTTTAAAGGGAAAGATAACCTTTAAAAGATTAAGTTATTGATTGTATAGAGCTCTGTAGAATTAGATTATAACATTTAACATATAATGGATTAGATTTTTTAGCAAATGAGGTTAAGAGAGATAAAGTAAATGCTTAAAAAAAGAGTCAAACATTTATAAATTTTGATATTTAATTATTTATCTCTATCTTTTTTTAAAAAAATTATTATTATAATTATATTTATTGTGTCTATTTGTTTAAAAATATTAATTTATGAATTTTGTATTTACTAGATTTTAAATTATAAAAATCTATAATCAATCAATTTATCTTTCTCTTAATTTAATTCAAATATTTGAGTTAATAACTATCTATAAACACTTGATAAGAGCTTCTCGAGGAAGTATAAAGGAACGCGATCAAGGAAATAGCAAAGGCAAACACCAAGGGGATTATTAGAAAAGATAGAAAGGAAGACGAAGCGCGTGGATCTCACATGAAAGATGGGCAAGCGGAGAAGATAGTACAAGTCAATACCCCAATCATTGCTACTAAAAAATTAAATGTTTTATAGGAAGAGCACATGGATCCAACAATAGAAGTAGATGTTCTCAGCAAATCATTAATGCTCTTTGATTCCGTGGAGGCTACTAAAACATGGGAGAGGGAGTCAACAGAGTTCGAACAAAGTTCCATCTTGTCAGAGGGTTCAGTTGGGCTATAGACAGATAGATTGGGCGGATTAGTAGATCAGGCCCACCATGATGAAGTGAAAAAATAGGCCTTGTGGACACCCAAAAGTTAAAAAGAGGGAGACTTGAAGAGGAGTGGCAGATCAGGAAAAAACAAAGGCTAAAACTCATGACCCAAATTCAACAAGGGGTTTATGACGTACAACTAGGTATGTGGGACTTTAAACAGAATGGGGTAGCCTAAGATAAGGTTTCGTTGGATAATCTATTTGGAAATTGAGAGTAGGAAATGAAGTCTAAGATGATTGAAAGCTGGGAGAAAGAGTTTGAAGGAAAAGGGGTGGAAATAGGAGGTTGCTGCAGATAAAAAAAGTAGTACGAGCAAATGGGAGATTGGAACGTAGAAGACTTTTAGAAGAAAGGATGATGTTAGTTGAAGATGGGGTAGGCACTCAAGCTCAAACAGTTTACGAAATCATAAATATGGAATTGGAGGAAATGCAAGCCTTTAAGGTGCACAATAACAGTGAAAGGGTGGTGGTGGTTGACCCTATATAACCACACGAAGGCCAACGAGTATATTGTCTTGGAATTGCCAAGGGCTTGGACAACCCTCTACAATTCGAGCTCTCAGGAAACTCATACAAAAGTACCATCCCTCCATTATTTTTCTAATACAGACTAAACAAGAACAGTAAAACAGTAAAAAATGGATAGGTTAAGGAATCGGTTTGGTTTTATGGAAGTTTTTTATTTAAGCCAATGGAGAGATTAGGGAGCCTTGCATTGTGGTGGGTGAATGGTTTTAATTCGAGGTTCTTGCTAATTCAAAATTCTTCTTTGATGTTAGGCTTGAGTTAAGAATAGGTAAGGACTGGTTTTGTACGTTCACATATGGGAATCCCCAACGCCAAGGAAGAAGAGAATCATGGGACACGGTTAAAAGTCTGAGACAAAGTATGGAAGTGCCTCGGTGTTGTATTGGTGGCGCATGCGATTAGGTTGCAGGATGGAAATCAAGGAGGTAGACCAATTAACAGAAGTCTGATGGATCAGTTCAATACTTTCTTGGATGAATGTGGATTAATGGAAATTTATTTACAGGGGTATGGCTTTACATAGTCAAATAATAGAACATTGGATAACCATATCAGTGAGTAGTTGGATGGAGTCTTGGCTACAGTGGAATGGAATGAAGCTTTCCCTTCCGTCCAAGGTCATGTGGAAATTGCAATGGCCTCAGCCCATTGCCCAATGATCCTGATTTTGAAGTATATTAAGAGGAAAAGGAAAAGAGATTTCAAGTTTGAATCGAAATGGCTTTTGGATCAAGATTGTAAAAAGGTGGTTCAAAAGGTTTGGAATACTGATGCACAAGGATCTTGTATGTTTCGCGTGCAAAGAAAACTGCAACATATAGGGAACAGGCTTAGGGAATGGAGCAAGAGAAAGTTTCACAATCCGAGACAGGAGATTGAAAGCCTTATGAGCAGAATTACAAGGATTCAATCAAGTCTTTTCACTAAGGAGCTTAAAGAAGAGGAAAAGACACTTAAGAGGTTGGTGGATGAGAAATGGCAAATTGAGGAAAAGTTCTGGCACCAGAGGTCCCGAGTTAATTGGCTAAGGTACAAAGATAGTAATACATGGTTTTTCATGTGATGGTAGTACAGTGGAGGCGACATAATACAATCACCAAAATTAGGAATTATGATGGGGGGTGGATCACAGAGGAATCGGAGATAGCTAACTACATTTCAAACCAGTTTAAGGAGTTGTTTAAGACTGGTCAACTTTCGGATATGGAGGAGGTTCTTGATGCTACTGAGGAGGTGACCACTGATGAGATGAATGATGATCTCTATCGAGAGGTCTCCGACGAAGAAATAAGAAGAGCTGTTTTTAAGCTGGGACCCTTTAAAGCTTTTAGTTCGGATGGATTCCCAGGTATTTTCTTTCAAAATTTTTGGAATTGTATACAAGATGATGTGTTTTGTACTGTTAAAAGTTTCTTTCGCAATGAGCATATGTTAAGGGAATTTAATAAGACCAATTTAGTTTTAGTGCTGAAGCATAAACACCCAGAAGAGATCACTCAGTTTCAGCCTATTAACCTATGCAATTTTATATACAAAGTGGTCCAAAGCTTCAAGGATGAAAAATATACTGCCTATGATTTTATCCCATGCCCAATCTGCATCCATTGCTGGGAGACAAATCCAAGATAATATATTGGTTGCCTTTGAAGCTTTTCATGCCTCAAAAAATCGAAAAGGATGAACCAAAGGATTTATGGCGATCAAATTGAACTTTAGTAAAACGTACGATAGAGTTAAATTGGAATTTTTGGAGAAGTTGCTTATTAAGATGGGAGTTAGATATTTCTGGGTTCAAAGAATTATGCAGTGTGTGTCCACTCGTCAATTCTCAATTATCTTTAATGGTGAAAAGAGGGAGGCATTTCTACCACAAAGGGGACTTAGGCAGGAAGACCCTTTAGCACCTTACCTCTTTATTCTCATTGGGAATGTTCTGTCAGAGCTGATTGAGAAAGCTATGAAACTGGGTAAATTTAAGGATTTTAGAATTAATAGGAGATGTCCTATCTTGAGTTACCATTTATTTGCTGATGACTGTCCATTGTTCTCCACATTTAACCAGGGTAACTGTGATATTATCTTCGAAATTCTTCAAAAATTTACAATGGCCTCAAGGTAAACTGTCAATTTTGCAAAATCATCTATTTTTTTCTCACCTAACATTAAGGGTGAAATCCAGGCAATCATCAAGGAAAGATTGGGTGTAGAGACTATGGATGGTAGCAGCATCTATCTCGGGCTTCCTTCGATTTGGGGAAGAGGGAAGAAGGAAGTGTTGGAGTTTTTTTTTGACAAAGTTCAAGCCAAGGTGCAAGCATGGAAAATAAAAATGCTTTCTCAAGCGGCAGGGAAGTGCCGCTGAAAGCTATAGCATTAGCAGTTCCGGTAATCATTATGTAATGCTTCAAATTTGGCCTTGTTTAATAAATCATTGAATATTTTCATTGCATTGAAAATAAAATTTTCAATATTTTATTTTTTTAATGTAATTGATGACACATTTTAAAATTAACGAAAAGAATTTTTCAACCAAAAACTATTGAATAAAATAAGTTAGTATAAATCTACTTATCAGTTAATGCCAAAAATGTTTAATAAAATTTTCTTTTAATTATTTTGAATTATTATCCTATAAAAACACTATTTTGTTATCTACAATAAAAGTAAAGATAAAAAAATAAAGTGATACATTTTCAGAATTCAATATTTTATTGTTATCAAACAATATATTTATATTTAGCATTTAACTTTTCTATAAAATGTAAAATAATTTTGTAATTTAAATTCAGAATGTATCAAATTTAATATTAAAAATTTAGTACTTAATTTTTTAATTTATCAAACGGAACTTTGGTTATTAAAAATTATAGAACTCACTAAATTGTGACATGTGCAATGCATGAAATAATTTAATTTATTTTATGTTTAAATATATATAAATTAGTTTTTTTTAAATTATATTCAAATTTTAAAAATTTGTAACATATTTAAAATTTTACATTAGACTAACTTGCCATAAAAAATAAATATTTTTTAAAAAACAAAAAATTGACATGTTTTCACCTTACACCATTTTTATTTGCAATAATATTTATACATCTGAAATTTATATCAAAATAAAAATAAATTACATGTCTTTCTTAAACGAACAAAAACATATATATATATATATATTATCAAATGATGAATTAAATAATAAAAAAATAAAAGCATATTTTCACTTTGTAATTTTGTTCAAATTACCATACAAAATATGAAAAATATTAAGAGATATGTGAAAAAAAAGAAAAAAATAATTTCATAAGAATAAACTTGCAAAAGTAATAGAATATAGCTTGAAAAAAGAAAGATACAAACCGAAAAATAAATTGCAATAGTAATAAAATATTATTTTATTTATTTAAATGTGCATATATACATAAATTAATATTATTTAATTTACATGTTTAAAGTGTATATAAATCAAATACAGCAATTAGGTTACAACATAAGTTGATTTGTCAAAAATGAGATAATTATGAAAAAACATAAATGTTAATTAAAAATCAATTATTAAAACATATATATATATATATATATATATATATTAGTAGTAATAGTTATTACTATATGCTCTTTCTTTCATTTTGTTGTCCAATTTTCATTTAATATAAAGATAACACAAATATGTTAAATAAAAATTAAAAAAATTTCATTTGTCCAAAAAATTAACATGATTCATGATTTATCAAATTTGTATCACTTCAAGCATAAATATTCACAATTCAAGACCAATGTAGCAAAAAAAATCTAATGTGATTTTCAATATGATCAAAGAAAACAATAAAGAAATGTTGTCTAATATACTAAAGAAGAGATTTGATAATTGTGAATTTATATATTTACTTTAAAAGGTTGATTTGTCACAAGATAAAAACAAAAAGCATTTTAGAAAGCTGGGACATCCCTCTTTCAATGAGAAAATTATAATTGTTTATAATTTTTCATTAGAAATGAGGGATTGTTTGTTTAGTTTTAAATTTATTAATGTTTGTGATTTGTTAATAAATTGTAAATGATAAAATAAAATAGACTTGATTATTTTTTATTTAATAGATTTGTGTGATTTTAAATTGAGAGAGAATATCTTTTTGATTTAAATTATAAAAAAAGAAGCAAAATAGCTACTAATATTCCTAATGAATTTTACCATTATTTTCCCTAGGAAAAATAGTGAATTGTGAAATATTTTTATGTGAACTTAAAGAATTTGTAAGTTTAATTTTTTAAAATTTAGAAGTATTTGAAAATTAAATAATTGATTGAAAAAAGTTATTTGATGAACAATTAAAATTTAAAAAATATCTTACATGTCGTTAAGATAGGTTGTACGCATTAGTATCCACATAAGTATTTTTTATTTGATTTTCATATACTTTGTTATATCTTTACATCTTTCCCGAAGAGAGCTTTCATAAGCATGCTGAGGTTTAAACACGGTTGAATGAGGAAGCCTAATCCTTTTCCAGTAATTATCAGGTGGGGAGCCACATAGCTTAAAGATTTTATGTAGTTGTTCAACCTACCAAATGGAGAAGAAACCAATCTACTTCAGCTGCCAAAGAGTGTAAGACAATTAATAAACAATGAAAACCAATATGAATTTTTGTTTCACTGCTTATCTAAATAGTTTAGCATAATAAGTGCAAGACAATCTATTTAAACTGCCTTATATAATGCGATGTCGAATAATTCATATAATATAAATATAAAATTTAATTTAGTTGATTCATGCAATTTTTTTAAGAAATGATATCTAATAAATCTGTATTCAAATTTCAGTATCTATAACTATTTCTCTTATTTTTGAACTATGGTTTCCTTGGTATAAAAAAATAATAATTCGAATAATATAAGAAGATAATGCAACATGACAACACAATCACCTCAGTTCTTCCTTTAAGGATAGGCTTTCCTATATGAAGTTCTTCAAATACACAGCCTACACTCCACAGATACATTGAGACTTCATAACTTGTTGATCCCATCAAAAGTTCAGGATGGCGATACCATTGAGTCACTATGCGACTTGTTAATCGTTGCCTGTTCCTTGATGTAAGGATGTTTGCCAATTTGAAGGCTCCCAATTTCAGAATTCCTTGATTATTTACCAAAATGTTAGATGCTTTAATATCTCAATGCATTATACCTCCCAATTGGCAATGCTCAAGTCCTAATAATAGTTGCTTTATTTAGCACTTGATCTAAACATGAAGGTGAACCTAAACTGAACTTAAACATCTAAGAATTGAAGAAAAGATCATATCATGATCAAACAACATACTATTTTGCTTTGACTGTCAACTAAAACCAAAATCTATGGTTTTGATTTCAAACTTATCATAAGATATAGAACAAACCTATGCCTCACTGAACTTGACATCAGGAGAAAAAGATAAGCCAGCAAGATCATGCTCCATGTGTTCAAATACAAGGTATATGGTACTTGAAAATCGAGATGTGATTACCCCTTCCAATTTCATGATATTTGGCTGGTCAAGCCTGCGTAGAATTGTGACTTCCCGAGCCATAAAACTGATGCTTTCTGGTTGAAAATTATCAAACCTCACCTTCTTCAAGTTAAACATCCTCCCAGTTTCAACTTTGCGTGCTTGGAATACACTACTGCATGTACCTTGTCCAATCTACATGATTATTTTGGGGATTGAAAAAAATTCTTGTCAAAATCAAGATTGACACAGTGACCAAATTATGAAACCCTTGCCAATATGTTTTTAAATTGTTATGTAGATTAAATCTTAAATTTAAAATTGTTAATAAAAGAGAGATAAAATTTTAATATTTAGATACAAATATATTTTAAAATAGTTTTAAATTTATAGGTAAAATTTTTAAAAAAAATATGATTTTTTATGATATTTTAAATGTGATAACTTGCATAATTTTAAACATTTTTAATATAAAATATTTTATCATTTATTTGAATTTGGTAGAGTGCAAAATTTTATCAATTTTTCTACTTGTTAATAAAAAAATTATCCACATGAATATCCATAGCATCACATCTTATCATATAATTTATATTTTGGAATAATATATATATATATGATTGGTCTTTCATTTTAAAATTTGAAAGTTTTGGATAAGTAAATAATGTATATGAATTAATTTTTCACTTAAATTTTGGATAACTAAATAATTTTTTAAATATATTTTTTAGATAAATAATTTAAAATTAATAAATATTTTATGTCTTATTAAAAGAAAAAATTTAAAAAAAATTTTTACGTATCAAAAAAAGAAAATATCTATATAGATGTCAACATCAATAAAATTTATATGATAATTATGTATACTATACTATAATATATATATATATATATATGTGGTTGTCTGTACTAAGTTAACCCACTCTTTTTTTGCACTTTAAAAATAAGTTTCAAATTGTTGCGTAATCTCTCTCTCTCTCTCTCTCTCTCTCTCTCTCTCTCTCTCTTTTTACATTTTCAGAGAAAATAAATCTGATCCATGGTTTTTGCAAACCCGTTGAGCTAAACAGCGGCTTAAAACAGAGTCACAGGACGTTAAGCAATCTCAAGTCTGCCTGCATTTTTATTTTTTTAGACATAAAAAAAAAAAGTAATTCTATTGCATAATTGTTAATCTTGCTTTTGTTTGTCAACTCGTGTAAATAAATATATATTAGTTTATTCCAATTTGCATTTGTTTTATCACGTTTTTTATATTAAATTCACCTACATTTGAAATTGATTTGAGATCTGATTTGAATGTTGGTTTTTATACGTGTTTGGTTGTTCATGAACTGGACTTCCTTTTTCTTTTTTGTTTTTTTAAGATGGGATTTTGGGAAGGTGGTATCCTTTGAATCTGTCCTTTTTTGTCAATGCCGAAGAAGTAACACAGCCTCCCATGACTATTATGACCTTCGGTTAGGTTAGGAATTTCTAGTCTGAAAAGTGAATTTGGGCTGTGTATTAATGCAATGCAGTTCCAAATTTGTCTTTGTCGGTGGACCATGCTCTAGGTGGGTGACGGGTGGTTGGGGGGCAATTGTTTCGAAAAATAAAACAATTATTTGGCTGGTCAAAGCTATGCCTTTGGCTCTTAATATCCTAAATAATAACCTACCTTCTTGAATTCATCACAGAATGACATATTAATAATTATAATATTTACATTATATTTTATATAAAAATTATGTATTTAATTTGTGTAATGAAAAATGCAAGTTTTATTTTTTTTATTTTTAGTAAACTCATATAAATTTAATTAAAGTTTTAAATTCTATTATTTATATATATTTTTATATCTTTTCATGTTATTTTATTTAAGTCTATTACAACTCCGAAGTCTCATTTTAGTTTGGTATGGGTAACAGTCTAGTTTTCTCCGTATGACTTCTAAAAGCAATTTCGTAACCTTGCGCTTTGGAGTCGTTATGACTTACTGGTAGGGAAGCCCCCAAGTGATGTGTCAGGAATCTCCAGAGTAAAATTATCTTCCCGTTCGAAATATTTGCTGATAAGTAGTTTCTAGGCATTGAGTTTATCATTTCATGTTCCCTTCCCTCGTATGGCCAGTGACGATTTGCTTATAATTTTGAAAAACCCATTAATTTTTCCTAAATTATGGTGAGACAAAAGCTCCAGCTTATGCAAGCCTAAGGGCTCCGGACTCTGGGTATCCAGTTTTGGTCCATTTTCCCATTAGTTTGGTGATTATCCAGCCAATAGGAGTATAGGATCATCATGCTTCCCCATGTTAACTCGTATGACTGTTAGATACACTTGGACTGTTAGACTTCAGCACGTTGGCACGTGGTTTGCTGGTAAACCAACTACACTTTTTGTCGCAGTGCAACACTAGTGACTTCATGAACTCAACTTTATATATAGAAACCAGAAGTCATCACATTTTCCATGTCAGAAACCACTGATAGCATTTTCAAGAAAGGGAATATTCAAAATTAATGGAGGTTGAGAGAGTCCAAGCACTAGCCTTTGGTGGCCTCGATGAACTCCCTGCAAAGTTCATCCGCCCGGCCCACGAGCGACCAGAGAACAGCAAGCCCCTTGAAGGAGTTTCTGTGCCTGTCATCTCCCTATCACAGCCACATGATGTCCTTGTGAAAGAAGTCTACGAGGCATGTAGCCAATGGGGGTTTTTCTTGGTAACTGACCATGGGTTGTCTCCAGAATTGATCAAACGGCTGCAAGAAGTGGGATTGGAGTTCTTTGCTCTACCACAGAAGGAAAAGGAGGCTTATGCAAATGATCCATCAACAGGCAAGTTTGAAGGCTACGGCACTAAAATGACCAAGAACCTTGAAGAGAAGGTGGAGTGGGTTGACTACTTCTTTCATCTCACTTCACCTCCTTCTAAGGTCAATCATGATATATGGCCCAAGCACCCTCCTTCATACAGGTATGTAACATCTTTTATACAATTCTTTGCTTTGATTGCTTAAATGTTTTCCTTAAATCACTTGTTAATGTTGGTGGCTTGCCAGGGTCTCAAGGGATCATGTTAGGCAGTTCTTGTATTCCCTTTTTTGTTATCCCAAAAGCGTGGTTCGTGGTCAATGAAACTTTTTTTTTCTTTTGCCCATATTAGTACTTAAAAGTAGTTTATGGCACTTTGTGCAGCACTCTCTTGTATGGCATCAGCAATCTTGAGAGTTCCTCACCCTTTTACCATTCATTTCGGCAGAACTGATTCAGATACTAATACAAATTAAATCGTCTAAGTTTGTTTTTATGGGGGTGTTTTTCTTTATAGTTCATTTTTTAACAATGGCTAAAGATAATCTGTGTAACACAGGGAAGTCAACGAAGAATACAGCAAGGAAATTCTAAGGATAACTGGTGAGCTGCTGGAGCTGCTCTCAGAAGGGCTAGGCCTGGACAAAAAGGCTCTGGCAACCCCTTTGGGAGATCAAGAAATAGAACTGGAAATGAAAATAAACATGTACCCTCCATGTCCACAACCTCATCTGGCCCTAGGAGTTGAACCCCACACAGACATGTCTGCGCTCACCTTGCTTGTCCCCAATGATGTTCCAGGCCTTCAAGTTTGGAAAGATGGCAATTGGGTTGCCGTTGATTACTTGCCTAATGCTCTCTTTGTCCACGTCGGCGACCAGATTGAGGTAAACTAAATTGCCCTTGAACTGAAAATGCCAAATTAATTTACATATTTTTGTGTTGAGCTTAGTGCCTTTCTTTTTCTTTTGTCTTTCCAGGTACTGAGCAATGGGAAATACAAGAGTGTTCTCCACAGGAGTGTTGTGAACAAAGACCGCACTCGGATGTCATGGGCACTGTTCTGCGCACCTCCACATGAGGCAATGATAGGGCCACTTCCTGAGCTTGTGAACGAGCAGAACCCAGCTAAATATTCAACCAAAACTTTTGCTGAGTACCGATACCGGAAATTCAACAAGCTCCCTCAGTAACTGTACTTTAATTGAAGTTTTAATTTGGCCTGCAGAGAAGGTCTTTGAATTTGCCTTGAAATAACTAGTACTATAAACATGAAAAGAATTGTTCTAGGACTTGTCTTAGTTTTGAAGAAATTCTTGATGTCTCCCAGGTTTTGCTCAGGTTGGTTTTATTCGTCATTAGTCATTACCATTCTACAATAACATCATTCGCCCATTGTTTCACAATTTCCATCTTTATTGTTGCAATGTAGATTTATTGTCTGTATTCCTCAACATGGGAATTAATAAATCTGCAGAGCAGTGAGTGAATTACTTCTCTGCCCTTTTTGCTTGTCTCAAGACATCTTCTTTTCTTATTATTTCAAGCCTTGAACTTGATTTCTAAAAGAAATAAAAGTAGCGAAACTCCAGAGTCACAAATCTATACTTTATTTTTTTATTCAAGATAAGGCATATTCCTTACGAGGAAGAAAAACAAAAATTTAACTTAAAGCTAAAACTTTTATATTCTCGTAAAATCGTTTTAGTCATCAGACCAAGAAACGGATGACATTAGGCGGCCATCTTGAAAAAGTAAAAGGAGCAGTGGCGGGCTATCAATTCTTTTGTTACTTTGAAATGCATTATCCTATAACCAAAATTTTAACTAATTAATTAACGAGTTTATATTTAATATATTATTAGTGTAAAAATTTTATATATTATCAATAAATCAAATGATATAATTTTATTAATAAAAATTAATATTTTTAAAAAAATTTATTTATTAATAAAATAATATTATTCGATTTACTGCATTAATAAAATTATATTATTTTATTCACTGATAATATATAAAATTTATATACTAATAATACATTAAATATAAATTTTTAATTAATACATGAGTAATATAATAATATGCGAGCTTTGAAATTTTGACGTGTAGATATTCCCTAAATAACTTAATTCTAATACATTAATATGATGGACAAATTAATTAATTTACCAGGCGTTCTTTTATGAATAAATATTTAATGTTTTTTATCATTAACAACAATACTTTTAAAGGTTAAAAAAACATTTTAAAAAGTCATTATAAATTTATTATATTAATTATATTTTTAATTTAAAAAATACTGTATCAATGAAAAGCAAATATTATTCATATATTGTGGCTCATATTATATTTATCTTTGAAAATTATGATTTAAAGACAAGCAAGCTAATTGCCTAAAATTGCCTTCAAAAACACTTTGTATTGAAGCGTAACCTCAGGAGAGATGAGGGATGTTTCTCAAAATAGAAATTTGAGGCTGATTCGAGGCCATTAATACCATGTCCGCAGGCCATTATATCTGTAATTTTACAGGGCCTTGTGAGATTCCGAATTTCAGGGTCCCGGAATCACAAAACAAGGGGCTACGCTGCCACTGCTTTGCTTTCATACTTCGAACATGACAGGGAGAGAGTGCATTTGTCACGCCAAACATTTCAAGGGAAGCAAATAAGATATTTCAATTTTACATCAAATATGAAAAGAAAGTTGCTTAGATATAAAATCATTGACATTACAAGACTTGATAAATTGATTTTGAAAGAATAAAATAATTACCACGTGGCAAGGAAAACAGAATCCATAAAATAAAAATGTTGGGTTTAGAAAATATTTGTAGGATTGACAATAGATTGGGATGAAGTGAGTTTTTATTCGTTTGAATTCGAGATAATTTTATAATTATAAAATTAATACTTGTATTTGATCTAAATTTTTTTATTTTTTAATATTTAAATTTGATTCAAAAATTAATATTATATAAATCGTATTTGATTTGATTTAATTTAAAATTAATAAAATATTATTTTTTAAAATATAAAATATTTTTTTAAAATATAAATATAAAATTATATATATAATTTAAAAAATAACTTTTAATATAATATCGGATTAAATTTATCTAAAATTTAAATCTAATTCGATTCAAAATCTTATTTTTTTAAAAAAAATTAATTTTATAAAATCAAATCAAATTAAAATTTATCGAATTCAGATTGAGTTACTACCGATCCTAGATATCTGTGAAGGTATTATCAAATTTTTAATTTAATAATTAAAAATATTTAAAAAGGTATCAAAAATTTAATTTGAATCAAATCTTCTTCCTTCTCTTTATTTGTACGAAGCCCCTCAGATGTAAAAAAAAAAAAAAAACAAATGCCTGCGAAGTTACGAATGAACAAACTTTGCAAAGAGAGAGAAATGACACCAGTTACCGGCAGTAAATGAGACACGTGTTGACCTACCAAAAACAAGCTCAACATTCCTTGTTTCGAGACGTTGTCCTCTCTAATGGTAGTGCCAACACCATTTTCAAGAGCTTTCGCGAGAATGTCCGCTCATTTTTTAGGAAAGTGCTCGTGACAAGTTGCCATGTGAATTGCAGAGAATTATCGTACTTAACAAAATTAGGTAAAACAGATGCTGCTAAAATCAATTAAAATATATATATATAAGTAAAAATTTTAAAAATATTAAAAATGATCACTCTTAATATTTTATGAATTTTTAAATTAATAAATTTATCTTTAAATATATAACTCTTATTAATTAATTTAAGTTTAATTTAAATTAATTAAAACTAAAAAATAAAGTTTATATGAAATTAAATTACTTAAAATTTTAAAATTTTAATTTAAAAAAATATTGAAATAGATTGACTAAAGCATCCTTTGTAAATTTTTTTTTATAAATTTTAATTTAAATGAATTTTTTTCTTATTAGATTTTTTTATAATTAGACTAAAAAAAATGCTAAAAGTGATTGACTAAAATTACTTTAATAAAATTTAATTTAAAAAAAAAAACATTAAAAGTGATTGATTAAAATACCACTAGTAAGTTTTTATAAATTTTAATTTAAATGATTTTTTTATTATTAGACTCCTTTATAATTATAATGATTTTTTATATCAAATAAAAATACAAATAGAATAACATCAAAGCTTAGTGTGCATAGGAATAAAATAATTATATGAAGTTTGTTTCTTTAGTTGTAAAAATAATTGTATATATAGTTTATGTTGATAAATAATTCATTAAAAATAATCATAATTAAGTCATTGAAGCTTTTTTTTTCTATTTTTTGCCTTTCAATTTTTTGTTTTATAGATTTGTTAACTATATATGCATGCTAATGACTTTATTATTTATATGTTTTATGAATTCATCATTTTAATTTAATTATTGATAATATAATTAAATATTTTTAATCCCTTGAAATAATTTTTTAACATCGCATTCTTACAGTTTAGTGTGACTTCTATAATTAATTTCTTTTATATTTTTTTCTAAAATTTTATAATTGTTATTTCCATAAACAAAACTAATATCAAATCAAATGCAAATCAATTGTACACCCTTCACCAACAATCAACACTATATGATTTATTGAACACTTTAATTAGATTTTTCACCCATATAATTAAAGAATTCAAGAGGTGGTGAAGTTACTAATAATTTAGGATTGAGTCCTATCAAATTACCATAAATTTGTTCACCTTGATTGAAACAATAATTGATTTAACTTTTTTAAACTTTTAACTTAATATGCATTTATATGGTTATTTTATATTTCAAGATTATTTATTTTTTCTCAATCGTAGTAAATTATTCCTTTTTTTCTGTCATTTAGGTGATTGAACAAATTAATGTGAATTATTCTAAGTAAAAAATTATCCAATGAAGTAAAATTAATTGCTTTTGGTTAATTTTTTTAAGATGTAACAAAATTCATTAAAATTATTTTTTACATAGGTTTATACCAAAGTTACATTCATTCATGAAAATTTATATTATTAATGCTAAAAATGAAATTATTATAAATTGTATAAGTATACATAACAATTTTTTTATTTTGAGAAGTTAAATTTTTTTAAGAAAACATGAAAAGTACTAAGGTTAGGATTTTATTTTATTTTTTAAAATTATGTATTTTAATATTTTATATAATAAAAATTTATGTACAATAAAAATTTTCAAATAAAAGAAAATTTAAGTTTTTAATTGGTAGAGCGTATAATTATATTCAATTGATAGAAGCACCAATGGAAGATTATCCTAAGCAAAAACCTGAGACAAAAAATTGATTGGTTATGCATAACTTTATTTTTTTTATGTGATAAAAAAGTTTAGTGCTATATGATATTTCAATAAAAAAAAATGAATATATTGATTTTAAATTTTTTTAACATTAATATGAAACTATTTTATTAAGAGAAATATTGTATACTCCTTCATTTACTCTTTTATATTAGTTGAAGAATATTACTATCATATAAAAAATTTTGATATTGCCATATTAGGCAATATTTGTTCAAGAGAATTAAAATTCATCAAATTAATTATCGCTTTTACATTTAATATAAAAATATTAATATAAATTATAATTTAACTAAACTTAAAAATGATTTACAAGATTAATTAACAAAATTTATTTTATGAATTTTTATTTAATTGTATATCTAATATTTCAATTATTTTAAATTTGACTTTTTATAATTTCAAATTAGAGTTTAGAGTTATGATTAGCGATCAATTAGATTGAGTCAAGTTTTATTATCTACTTCTATTCATTGTGTATTCAATTATTCATTTATGCATTTAAGCAGATTTGACTAAATAATTGGTACATACTTCTCTTTAAAAAATAATTATACTTAATTATCTATAATTGCAATTTTACTCTAGAAATATTGTTAAAATTAATTAATTAATTCAACTACAAAGACAATAAAAATAAGATATTGAAGATGAAGGAAAAAAACATAAATAAGAAAATTTTTAAATTGTTACAGAAGATGAATAAGAAATATTAGATTTTAATTGGGTTACTATTTCAATTCGAATTTTGGTTATCTTCAATCATTTCAAGTTTTAAATAACTAATAAATTGTTAACTTTTTAAAAGTAATTGAAATCAAGTCAAGTAGTTCCTTTTTATAATTACGTGTATTATGTTATTTTTAATTAAATTAAAATTTATAATGAGTAAAAAAGTTATTTATACTTAGTTTGAGTTTTGAATTATTTCAAGTTTAAGTTGATTAATTCATGTTAATTTAACTATACTTTTATGACACAAATAATAAACTTCAAAAATAAAATGAGAACACAATACAATAAAAATTTAAGCGTAAAAGTGACGAAAAGACTAATAATAATTCTAGAAGAAAATTTTTATGTGCATGTTTTACAAAATTAGAGGATATATCTTATTTTAAGGATTTTAAAATTTGTATTATAAAAATATTAATATAGATCAACAGGTTTATAATCTTTCATTTTTTTTATCAAGTTGCTACTATATGGGTTGAGAAAAATAATTCAAATATTTTATTTGAAAGAAATATCATAATTTATACTCGTTTAAGAAGACACGATAGAATTAAATATTATTTTGATTGTTATGATCGTTTACAATATTTTTTATTCTTTTCAAATGTCGATTGGCATCAAAATATAAAAAAAGTCCCAAACCAAAAATATATATAAAAAATCATTTCCAATTATGATAATAAGGATGAAGCAATAATTAAAAATATATCATCTTTTTATTTAGTAGTAAAAAGTTTTTATTGAGAATGTGAAGGTACTTATTATGAATTTAATATTTTTTTTAATTATTGTCTATTTAATTTTTATTAATTTTATTTAGTAGATTTGTTATCATTACTTTTATCATATATACAACAAAATTTTTACTCAAAATTATGTACTTAAAGATAGAAATATGAGGCAAAATTTATTATTTTCATTGGTGACAGAATATTTCAAAAAAATTTATCTTTTATATATAATTGTACTTCATTAACATGTATGAAAATATATACACTAATAATTCAATCAAATCATTAATGAAACTTATCTTAATACATACTATTTTACCATGAACTAAAGAATTTGAAGAAATCTTAGAAATATTGACTTAATACATGTTGTATATATTTATTTAATTTAATTTTTTGATACTTATATTAGTATAAAAAGTTATAATTTTAACTTATTATTATGTGTTAAACAACAAATAATAAATTAAGATCATTTACTCATGCTTTTCTAGTTATTTACACTTAAACTTTTTATTATTTTACATCATCTAGCATACAAATTACATCATTTAGCATGCATTGTGGTCACTTTCTTTTTGGATATATACAAATCAATGATAATATAGTAGTAGATAATTAATAACTTAATAATTAGTAATTGAAAACTTAAATATAATTAATATAACTTAGTAGTAATTATCGATAACTTAATAATAAATTAGTAATAACTTAATAGTAAATTAATAATAATTTGATAGTTAATAGTTAATAACTTTTTTATAAATCAGTACTAATATAATAATAAATGAATAATACCTTAATAATAAAATAATTATAATATTGTTGTAAATGCATAATAATATAATACTAAATCAAGGATAACAAAAAAATAAGTGATAACTTGATCGTTAATCATTGATAACTTAGTAATAAATTAATGTTAATTCGATAGTAAATTAGTGATAATTTATTAGTAAATCAATTTCAGCTTAATAATAATTAATTGATAGTAATAATTCGTTAATAACTTAGTAGTAAATCAATTATAATTTAGTAGTTAATCATCAAAATTAAAAAGTAAATCAACATAATTTAGTAGTAAATCATTGATAACTTGATAGTTAATAAGAGATAATTTAATAGTAAACATGCATAATTTAATTTAAATCAGTAATAATTTGGTAATGAATCATAAATAATTTAGTAAGTAATCAATAATAATTTAGTAAGTAATCAATGATAATTTTGTAGTAAATAATTGAAAATTAAGTAGTAAATCAATAATGTTAGCCTTAAATTGATCCTTGTTTTGAATGACAAAACATTAAGCTAAATAAGCATGATCAAGATTTTAAAAAAGATTTATTTAGTATATGTTCTTAAGTTTTATATTTTGATACTAAATAAATAATATATTTTTCAAAGTATAAACAAACCTTTCTTTATTTTCATATTTCTTAAACCGAATATATCTTTAAAGATTATTTATTTAAGCTTAAATGAAAGTCCAATTGTTATTTTTAAAGTAAACTTATTCATTTTGGACTTAATACAATTTTGATAATATTAGTTTTGAAAAATAGATTAACTTAAGAAAGTTGTTTTACAATAATAAAATTTTTCAATATTGAATTTGTTATATTTTTTTGTATTAATTCACAAAGCTTTAATATTTGAATTTTATATGGTTGGAAAGCTCTTTGAGTCTACTTTCTAATGGATTAAACAAAATCAAAATTCAAATTTTTTAAGAAAAAATTTTGAATTTTTACTAGACACTTTGTAATTATCTAAAAACTACATAAGAGATAGATTTAAAAATTCATTATAATTCGTATACAATGAATTAGGTGATGAATTTTATTTAGATAAAAAGCATTTTAAGTCTAGTTTTTAAATCTTTAAACGATTTTTAATTTGAATTTGTATAACTCAAGATATGATAAATTAATTAGTAGAGTGCAAAATAGGAGAAACCACCTTGTTGGATAGGATCGATCCCTTAAAAAAAAGATCGATTGGTTATTTATCTAGAATAAAAATTTTGCTCTAAGATTTAAAAATGGATAGATCACTCAGACTAAGAGATCAATCATTTAAAAAAGGGATTGATTGGTACCAAAAAAGGGATCGATTCCTTGCCCAAAAACATCTCCAGTGGCTAGTTTATCAAGCTTCAACGACTATTTTTTTCTTTCAAACCATCGCCAACGGCTAGTTCTTCAATTTCTCTATATATTGATTATTTGAATATACTAAGAAGATTGATGAATCAAGAGAGTAAGAGCTAACAAGTTATATTTTTATTTTCTCAAAGAATCAAGAGTTGTTAGAGCTTAAAATCTATTTCTTTTGTATTTGTTGTATCCAAGCTATATTTGTTGTTCATTCATCATTTCTTTGTACTTAAACTTCGTAAACACTTAGCTTTCGAGAAGTTTTTTAAATTTGTATTTTTATTAAGTGATTTCGTAATCAAGAGGTGAGATATCCTCTTGAATTTGTGAGATTGAGAGGTTGCTACTTAACTTAAAAAGTAGAGAATGTTAGGTTACTATCTAAGCCTTAAGAAAAAGATAGAGTTGTAATTTCAATTCAAAAATATTATATTGAAGTCTTGGTGTGGATAACCAAGAAAATAAGACGTAGATGCCTTATGAAAATAGATCAAGTCTTTATAAAATTTTGTGTTTGATTTTTCTATCTCTATCTTTTTATTTTCATTGTTGAATATATATATATTTGATATATCAATTGTTGTCATTTACATCATATTTTTATATTGATTTTAATTTTTCATTCAATTATTTTAAAATCATTATTCGAGAAGAACTTGAAGAAATCCAATTCACCTCCCATTGGATTACTATCTCACCTAAAAAACTAGCAAATGATAATATAGTGGTAAATATATAAAAATATAATAGTAAATCATTGATAATTTAGTAGTAAATTAATAACGTAGTAGTAAATCACTAATGATATAATAGTAAATTATTAATAATTTAATTGTAAATCATTAATAATTTAATTGTAAATCAATGATAATTTAATAGTAAATTACTTAATTATTGATAACTTTTTAGTAAATTATCAATAAGTTAGTAATAAATCAGCTATAAATTTATGATAAATCATTAATAACTTAGTGGTAAATCACCAACAATTTAATAAAAAATATTCATAACCTAATGGTAAATTAGTCATAAATTAATCACAAATCTTTGATAATTTAATAGTAAATCATTGATAACTTATAGTAAATCATTGATAATTTAATTGTCAATTATTGATGATTTTTTTTTATACTTGAAGTTGTCAGAAATTAGACTCTAGTTACTAATAAAAACGAAGTCAAAACTTTTATTTTAGGATTAAGATAAATTTAACATGAACTTATTCAATAAAAAATTAGTAAAAATTTTTAAATTTGAATAATAGAATAATGTTATTACATAAAAAAAAATTATCTCATATAATATTAGTAGTCTTTTTAAATTCTATGTTTCATAGTAAGTGCATAACAAAATATTAGCAAATTAATGATAGGTTAATAGGAAACAAGTGATAATTTAATAGTTAATCATTTATAATTTAATAATAAATTGATGATAATTTAATAGTGAATTAGAAATAACTTAATCGTAAATATGTTTCAGTTTAATAGTAATTAATTAATAAATTTAGTAATAAATTATGAATAACTTAGTAGTAATTAATAATAATTTATTAGTTAATTATTGAAAATTTAAAAGTAAATTAATATAACTTAGTAGTAATAAATTATCGATAAGTAATAGTAAATTATTGATAATTTAATAATAATTCATGGATAATTTAATATATATTAGTGATAACTTGGTAATGGATCATGGTTAATTCAGTAATAAATTTGTGATGATTTTGTAGTAAATGATAAAAAATTAAGTCGTAAATAAATGATAACATAGTAGTAAATGAATAATAACATAATAATAAATCATTGATAATTTAAATGTAAATTATTGATAACTTTGTAATAAATTAATAACAACTTAGTTGTAAATCAATAGTAAAATAGCTTAGTTGCAAATCGATGATAATTTAATTATAAATCAGTGATAATTTTGTAGTAACATAGTTAATAATTGATAACTTTATAGTAAATTATCAATAAATTAATAATAAATCAATTATAACTTTATGATAAATCACCCGTAACTTAATTGTAAATAATCAATAATTTATTAGTAAATCATTCATAACTTAGTATTAAATTATTCATAAATTAGTAGTACTTCAATGCTAATTTAATAATAAATTACTGATAATTTGTAGTTTATAATTGATAGTTTAGTAGTAAATCATTGATAAAATAATACTAAATTAATAATAACTTAATTGTCAATTATTAATAAATTTTTTATGCTTGAAGTTGTTAAGAATTAAATCTTGGTTACTAGCAAAAACAAAATTATAAATTTCATCTTAGGAGTTTAGGATAAATCTACCATAAATCTATTTAATAAAAATTTTAGTTAAAAATTTTAAATTTGAATAAAACAATAATATTACTATATCAAAAAATTATCTTATACTAGAATTGAATCCTCATTTTTTTATGAGAATTTATTGTTAAATATATGATTATACATATTTTATCAATAATTACCAAAAGTATATGATAAGTTACCAAAAAATTACTAAAATTACATTAAGAGATTACCAAAATTTTATAAAAAATTATCAAAATTTATCAATGGTTACCAAGATTATATCAAAAGTTACCAAACTAATATTAAAGGTTATTAAAAGTGTATCAAATGTTACCAAAATTTTATCAAAATCAAAATTATATCAAAAGTTATCAAATTGTATCTATAGTATAATAATATAAATTAAATTGTTAATATTTTTCATTATTATCAAAAATATATCGAAAGTTATCAAATTTTACTTATATTATATCAAAATCAAAATTAAATGGTTAATATTTATTATTATTATCATAATATCAAAAAAATTATTTATTGAGATAAATTTTTAAAGATAAAGTTCACACATTCCTAAAACTAGTAATAAGAAAAACTCCATGTATGGGTTGCCTTCAATCCCTTTCTTGAATTTGGAAAGTAGAAAATGATCAAGTTTCAATATAGTAGCTGAGGTATAAGGGTTTGCTTCAGGCGACAACAATAAATCAGGCGGAATAAAAGCAAAATATGTTATCATCTCACCAATCAAAATTTAACCCAAACCAAATAAATATATAGATATATATTAGCTGATTGATATGTCCAAAGAATAAATCCCAAGCATGTTTAAAAGCTTGCCTTCAGCTTCTTGGTCTTGGTTTAATGAATGACAAAGAGACATTAAAGAAGATGCTGGCCTTCGAGCCAAACCATCTAAAGAAGGCATGGATGCTTGGGTTTGAACCAAGCCATCCCCATCCCCATTCTGATCCCCATCTATCAAATTCCATAAACCAAAGAAATTTAAACAATGCATAAGGAAGGATAATGTAAATTAGATAATAAAAAAATTTCATTCACAATTCATGTCTTCCTTGCATATTCAATTCCAGCCAACAAATTACTACTGCAAGGAAGAGAATAATCTATAAGGAGTCTGGTCAATCAAGAGCCTACACAAACAAAAAAATTAATAATGTAACTAAACAACCAAAGACCAAAACAGCATGGTAACCACACTGTGCCAGCCCCCTAGAGCAACGCTCAGCAAGGTGGCACCCTCGAAACTTTCAGCAGCCCTAACACTATAGGTCAGCAACAGTAGAAAAAAAAAATAACATCAAGTTCAAACAGATAAAAAAACAGAGGCAAAATGAACATCTGATTTCCATGTGATCCTAATATTTACTCGAGGAAATATTTTACACAAGCCGATTAAAATACATTCACCCACCCACCCACCCTACATTTGGATTTTTTTGAGGAGACATACAAAATATTGTCAATTCTTGTTCATAGAATAGTGACTTAAGTTTAGTTCCCAATGACAAACACCTTACAACCTCGCATTCGCTACAATTACTATATGCAAGATGCATAAGTTGCAACCATTCACGTTATCTAGGGCCAGAGATTTGTTGTGAAGAGACGTAAGAAAGGCAAGTATTTGAACCAGTTGTACTACTATGAGAAGCATTTGCTTGTTGGAATAGTATGAAATCACTTTGCCCACTTTGATCTTCTATCATCGAAGCCTCAGTAAATCTGCGGCCATAAAAGCGCAAAAAATTCAAGGATTCCAATCTTGGCTGGCCTAAGGGAAGCCCACCTTCCAACATCCCAACAACAGTGGCCATACTCGGCCTTAGTGCTGGCTCCTCGTGAACACAACACAAAGCAACACGGACTAATTTCTCCACCTCCTTATTTGTTATCCGCCCCTCAAGTCTTGGATCTGCAAGCTCCAAGTATCTACCTTGTTCATGCATCTCTAGTGCAAATAGTGGAAAGTAAACCAATCCCGTCACTGATGAGGATGACGAGTTGCCTCCACCACTGTTAGTATCATCCATGCTAAGACTTTGTGATTTCGTTGAGCAATTTTTCCTCCCACTCACTAATTCAAGCAGTACCATTCCAAAACTATAAACATCAGTTTTTTCAGAAATCGCAGAGTTAGTGAGCCATTCAGGTGCAAGATAGCCACGAGTGCCTCTCATTGTTGTGAACAGACCGGATTGTTCAGGGCTTAGAAGCTTTGAGAGCCCAAAATCAGAGATCTTTGCCTGAAAATGATCATGCAAGAGAATATTTTCAGGTTTGACATCACAATGAATGATCTTATGTTCACAGCCGCTATGCAAGTATGCAAGGCCACGAGCAATTCCAAGTGCTATATCAAATCTCGCTTGCCACTCTAAGAAAGGCCCACTGCCAAAGAGGGTTCTGTCCAATGAGCCCTGGTTCATATACTCGTACACCAAAAAGCGTTGTCTCCCTTGGGCACAAAATCCTCTCAATTTGACCAGATTGACATGGTGAATATTTCCAATTACTGCAATTTCTGTACAGAATTCTTTTTTCCCATGGATGCCTGGATTTGTTATCTTCTTGACTGCCACAACAGTTTTATCAGGAAGTGTACCTCTGTATACAGCACCAAACCCACCCAATCCTATTAGGGTCTTAAAATTATCAGTAGCCACCTCAAGTTCTTCATGATCAAACTTTTGTGGCAAGCCGGGAATGTAGAAGTCATCCAGATCTCCTGAAGAAAATGAGTTTAGGTGGCCTAATTTTTGCTCTCCAGCTTTATTGAGTATCCATCTTTTCCACCAGAGAAAAACTAGAGCAGCTAACAGGAAAAACCCCGTGGAAGGTAAAAGCACAACAGCAGCTATGGGAAACTGTTTCCCTTGATTGCTAAAACTATTGTCACCATCGGAATCTGTAGAAGTAGGTCCAACAAGTACTTTAACATAGACCTGAAGATCATTTTCCACTGTATTGCTCAATATAATGGAGCCTAAGTCATTTTCAAGCACATAGCAAGAGCCAGAAGAATTGTCGTAGAAAATTCCCCAGCAAGCACAGTACCCCAAGCATAAATCTTGACAAACTGAAGAATTTACACCATATCTTACAGGCTGAGAGAAATCGAGAGAAAAATAATCCATACCAGATCCCAGTCTCAGATATGAAACAGCGGAAGAATTTGACTCACTAACATTAATGGTTGAATCACAAGCAGTAGGTAGAGAAAAAGAAGGGTTATTTGGCAAACAACCACCAATATTTTGTGAAGCTGAATGGAAATCAGATGGACATGAACAAGTGGGGGCATTTGACGTAGAGTCAATCGTACATAATCCCATTTTGCCACAGCTGGTTGGAATTTGACAACCATCAATTGGCCCAACAAATTCCTGGACCCATTCACCACCAGAAAAACTACGTACAGTAAACTGACCCGAAAAATCCAAATTGGCAATCCGGAAGTTGGTCGGCAACAAGTTAACCTGAATTATAACAACTGATCCGTTACGACCAAAGAGATAAAGGCCTGTTTTGTTTATTGCCATATACTCAACTACATAATCAGAATTCATATAGGCCTTCGTATCCATTGTCAGCTTCCAATATACCTGTCCATACCATTTTAATATTGCATCAGAAGCAGCAACCATGAATCTGTAATCACCAGTTGACAAGTTACTTCCTGATACAGCACTTGACAGATTTGCCCCAACTGGAAGCTGTTGTCCTATCACAATTGTATCTGTTGGATAGTGGAAGCTCTCCCAAAGAGAACCACTAAATTGATCAAGTAGAACAAGATTACCCATCTCTGTCAGCAGTAATGCATAAACTGTTGCTTGTAATTGTGGAGTTGACCATTTGAGATTACCAGCTGGATCAGCAATGCTAATTCCATTGTTAGTGAGATCCATATTACCAGAGTCGGAGATAGGAGAATCACGATTAGCTGACCAGATGATGGTGTTGGATTCAACATGTACGACGCACAAGTAAAAGTTGGTTTGAGCTTCAGGATTGTAGATAGCAGCTTTGAATGTTTCATTCTTAGAGAACAAGAATGCCCCATCTTTGTCGACAAATTGAAAGTATGAAGCACTGAAATTTGGGTAGATAAATTCTGAGAAAGAAATCCCAGAGACAGAAGGATAGAAGAGAAAACCAATGATAAAGAACAAGAAGGATCCCATAGAGGTGTAGAAAAGAACAAGGAGTCCGTAACAATGGAGGACTCGTCTGTGAGGCTGGAATATGTCTGCCTTGGTTTTCTGCTTTTTTTTTTTCTTCATTGCCGGTGCTCAGTACACGTTGACCAGGGAAGCTCTCTCTCTCTCTCACTTTCTCTCTCTACATGTTTAAATCCTGATTGGTAGAAGTAAATCATTTCACCGATGCTAACATCAGCTTGGGACTTAAGACAATTCCAGCGCTGGTCAAACCTGAGGAAGTTTTTATCTATTCTAATTAATCGGATAGGTGTTCCCATGCAATGAAGCCACCTTTCTCACCTATATTATTCCTTCTAAACACCTTCCGTCCTTTTTTTAGTGTAATATGCGGTTGTGTAGGTATATAAAATTTCCATAAAATAAAATAAAATAATATTATAAATTAAATTAAATTAAATAATATTATTTTATTATATATTTAATATATGTAAAAAATAAAATAAAATAATTTTATTTATAGATCAAAATTATTTTTTTAAAATTTATATAACTTAAATATATGATATAAATTTTATGAGTATAATATAATATAATTTAATTTTATAATTAAAAATAATTTTTTTATTTTAAAAAAATGAATCATTTTATAGCAAAAAAATTATTAATCTTTTTCACGATCTTCTCTCTATCTTAAGATATAAATTAAATATAATATAAAATAATTATTATTTATTTTAAATAGCACAACAGGAGCTATCCTACCAAGTAAATGCTTACTTTCCAGTCTGTCCTAACTAGCTTCTTCTTTATTCCAAAATCATGGATGTGGCCTGCAGTAGTACACTTCATAAGTCCCTCAGTACCTATATTCTATTCACTCTCAAGTCTCAATAATTAATCAAACTCTTGTCACCAAGGCGACGCTTCAACGATTAAAACTTCAAACTTTAAACTATGAAATAGTATATTCAATCTTGCAAAAGGTGTAAACTTTTATAAGAAAGGAGAAAGTTAACTTGGTGTATGTAGCCCTAGTCAAATGCGCTTTCGGCCTTTCACATGGACCAAAATTTATTAAGGGAGGCAAAAGATAAATTCAAAGAAACATCGCCTACTATTTTAAAAGTGAATAAACAAATAAAAAATACCAAATTTATTTAAAAAAAAAAAAAAAACTACACTAACCTGCTGAGTTATGATGCTACCTTCCCCAAGTGCCCAAAGCGACAAAACAGCACGATGATCGGTCCCAACTGGATCGACTCCAAAATGTCCAAACAAGCGACGGTCCTCATAAACAACGATATGGCTTCCATATATGTTTAGGATAAGCTTTGGTCTGAGCTTCAGCTTCATGTGAGAAAGCGATGAGGTTCTGCCAACGAAGAGGGAAATCGGGCAAAAGGGCATTGGAGAAAAGACGAAAACATAAAAGGGTCATTGAGAAAGCGAGGAGAAGCGTAGTTCTTGACTGGGGTGATGGGTCTGAGTGGAGAAGGATTTTAGGTGGAGTGAGTTGACTCGTTGGGAAAGCAGCTAGTCGGAGTGAGTAGGAGATTTCAGAGAGTAGAAAATCAGGGTTTTACTGAAGAGATTTTGCGGAAAAATTGGGGTTTCACTCAGAATCAAGCTGTGAGTAACAAAAGCAGCTAAGCACTTTTTTTCTGGTTCGTTGACTGGGTAATAAAATTGTTAATTGGTTGCAGCAACGGTCATAAACAGTTAAACTTAAGAGTATTTGGCGGGATTGAGCAAAAGCGCCAATGCCAAGAGTTTCTCTCTTCATAATTTTTCTTTTTTTTTTTTACCATAAGTTTTTATTTGTTTATTTTGTCTGAGAAAGAAAATACAAAGGTAAAAAATTAATAAATCCTGCCTTTATGTGACTTTTTAAAAAATATATATTTTTAATATTTCACCTATAATTATTGTAGTACAATTAATCAATTATAATTTAAAATTATATAAAATTCACAAAAATAAAAAGCATTTGAATCACAATTTAAAATTATATGAAATCCATTTTAATTTTATATAGAGCCTATGTTTATAAGTGATGGATCCTTATATAATTGTTTATTATTATAATTAAACAATTGTAATATTGTAAAAAAAAAATTATAAATGATATGATCACTTTATGTGAAGCCAGCTCATAAATAATGAAATTCTATATAATTTTTTATTATAATTAGATAATTGTAGAATTATAGTAAAAAAATTATAGCTGACATACTCCTTTTCTTTTGATAATTTTTTTTTTCTTTGGTGCCTCAAGCTTGAATTCATTGAAAGATTAGAAAAGAATAAATTTTTATAAATTTATTAGGTTTGATATAAATAAATTTATTTGAATTAACATAAAAATAAAATGTAATTAATGAAATTTAAAAACCTTTTACCGTTAAAAAAAAGTTGTAAAAAAGATACAATTAATAGCAGGTAAGATCATGTTGTATATCTTATCATATGGTGAAATTAATTTTGAAATTTCAATGGTTATAAAACATTTAATAAAATTAATTTGATTAATCAAGGGTTTGATCATTGTGGGCATGTTTAAATCATCACTTTGGTACTAGACTTCTTTTGGTGATTAAAATATATTTTGCAATTATTTGTTTAACAAATTATATGAGCAATGGTTCCATTTAAATTTGTGAAATTTACCATATATTTTTGATGTGAAATTATTTAATAAATCACAGTTATTATTCATAATAATATAATATATTCATATAATCTTAATTAATTTTGATTTTAGTACGTAATTATCTACTAAACTTAAAAATTCGTTGTTCGTAGTAATATTATCGAAAGCATTTTACCTATAATTTTACATCTGTCTAATCATAATAAAAAATTATATAGAAATTCAACACTTATAAATATGAGTTTTACATAATATTTTAATTAATCCTATATAATTTTAAATTCTAATGATCAATTGTAATATAATTATTATAAGTGCTATGCTTCTTATCACATTAAATTAATTAAGTTTTGATTCCTACAAACTATAATTTATAAGATGCTTACCTGTATTTTTTTTTTTTTAATGAATACCATAGTCCAAGGAGAAATAATTACAATCATTCTCAAGATTACATGTAGGAAATCGATAAATTAAATCAAATAGAAAAATTAATCAATGAATTAACATATAATTGAATAATTTTAATATAAAATTGAATAAAATCCAAATATAATGAGATTAAACTTGAGATGTTCCCAATATAAAGACTTCCTCGAACTTAAAATTTAATTTAATTAATTTAGATAATCATTTTTAAAAATATTATTTAATAAATTTAAAATTCAAATATAACATTTACAAAAAAAATTTAATCTTAAATTATGACTTTTTTTAATAAAAAAATTACTGATTATTATATATCCTAAAAATAGGGACAGTTGGCGAGTAGAGATTGCATTGATTGCCAACCAGCCTACATTTTTTATTTTGGCCTGCCGAAGGTGCAAAGGCTCAATCCAACTCTTCGATCGAGTGTCGACCACCCAACAGCACGTTGTTCCATTCGATGATTATATAAATTTAGAGACCTCTTGAGATGCATGAATCTTCGAGGGTTCCTCGGCCTGCATGCCCAGAATCCCACCATAGCTGGTGGCGACAACTAGGATTCATCCCCCTTGTTTTTGTCGACCCATCTGTTGAAATTGAATGTCAATTATTTTAGCATGTTCTCTTTCTCCACGAGTTTGCATGTTTCAAATTTTTTTTAGTTATTTCATTATTTATTGTTTTCTTGTTGAGACGCATTATCAATACGACTCTGGCAGTCCTTCAATGGGCCTTTTGGGCAACTTTGGACATGACACAATTTTGGGACCTGATTATATTATTATTATTTTTATACAAAATAAATAAATTGAATTTAGAATTTAATTTAATTTATTTATATAATTTTTTTTAAAAATAATATTTAATTTATTTGAAAATTTTTAATCATTAAATTATGATATTTTTGAAAAAATTGATTTTATCTTTTAACTAGTGTTCAATTTTCAAATTTAAAAACTTGTTATATAAGAATGAGAAATTATATAATAAATAGGTGTTTAATTCTTTTTCTTTTTCTTTCTTTCATCATTCATTCAAAAATTATGTCGTTGAAATCTTGCCAAATTGCCAATCATATTTGTTTCACCTAATTATTGAATGAATAACATCAACTTTTATATTTATCTAGTCAGTATATGCTTGATTGTCATGTCACCGTTAAAAATGATCGATAAATAGACTCCTCATCATGATACAAATTCGCTTCTACTTACTCGCCTACCAAGATTTTTTCATCCATAGAAAGAGTTTCTCCGACTACCCTCCACTAACATTCTATCAGTGTATCACTTCGGTACATATTAATTGTCTCTAACTTGTTTGATGTCATTAAATATAATTTAAGTTTATATATGATCATTAAATATAACCCACGCTCACCCATGTAGATGGTGAATCCTGAGCTTCATATAAATTTTTCATCAACTATCATTAACTCTAATCACATCATTATCTATTTTCTCATATATAAAATAAAAAGAATACCTAAATACACATTATGAACTATTCTTCTTTAAGCTTCTTCCATACTTTTTGTAGCCTACCTTCTTCATTCAAGAAACATTAACAATCAATTAACTTAAGCATTGAAACGCATCTTAAAGAATGATATCCGGCGTCCCTCATCGTGGTTTTTTATCGTAGATCCAACTAAATTTACGAACCAGCTCACCACCTCCATAAAATCACCATCAACAATATTATTTAATACTATCAATGACTTTTGCATGTCAAATGAAATATTCCACGAGATATATAGTATATGTTTAATAAGTTTATAATCAAAACTTCGTGATCAATGAACATGACTCCTAGAATTCTATGGCAAGTAAAAAGTCGAATCCAGATTTCAATACAATAAGTAAAAGATTGAATCAGTCTAACCATTAATTTTTTTTAATAACAAATTTTAAAATTTTTTCTAACTTTTGTATTTCAAACTTTTCCATATGAGCAGTAACAAACAAGAAAACAAAATGTTTCCCTAGGAACCGTCCACTATGACTTTGTCCAAATATAGAGTAACAACATTCAAAATTTAATTCACAATAATAAAGGTGTAAGTGATAACAGTTTAATAACAAGAAGTTTTTAATTAATTAAAAAAAATATATTGCTATCTGAAAATAAATAAAAAAAATATGTGTTAGAGATTGAATCTAAAATTTATTAAATTACAGGCTCGTAATTTTTTAAAAATTTCATCATTAATCAAATTTTTACTTATTTCTAAATTATTATTATTGTTAAAAAATAAAAATATATATTAACAATTATTTAATTATATGAAATTATATTCTTGATATTTTAAACCTTTAAGTTTTCATCAATTAAAAATAATTAATATATAAAAATAATTAAATAAATAAAATAAAAACTCATGCAAGGCTATAGAAAAAGTGAACCGAAGATAAATTAAAAAAATGTAAAAATTAATATTTGAATCTCACACTTATTATATCTCATTTTTAAAAAATAATCGCATGAATTAATCAATTTAAAACTCTACAATTAGTGTTTAATTGAATTTGCCTAACGAGACAACATGGATGACATACATAAAGGTCAAAAGAAAATGACAAAAATATAAAAATATTTAAAGGTTTTCAAAAATAGCTACTGTCAATTTCATATGGTATACAGTCAGATGATGTGAGTGTACACTAATATATAAAATGAAAAATAAAGAGCAATTAAAATTTTTTTAATGAATTGTTTATAAATGATTACAAAGAAAGAGTCCACTTAACCTAAGTCGTGCCCTCAACAGTTAATAATATAATGTGGGGAGTTCACATTATAAGCTAGAATGGGATTCCATATCTTTTTTCCAAGCATTTTTGTACTAATTAATGTAAAATTAAGATCGTAAAAGATATTGTTCAGGAAAAAAAAATAAAGGTGAGGTGAGAGTGGGATGGATGTGTAAAGGTGTCAATGAATTTGATTATTTATAAGTTTGTGGACTTAGCTGGACTCAGGTTGAGTTTTAATATAATTTTTTGAGATTTGGATTTGATATGATATGATCTAAAAATATTATTATATTAATAAATATTTTATTTTATTTTATTTTATTTCAAATTACAAAAGATTAATATTAAATACTGTAATAATAAACCTAAATTAATGAGTTGAGTTAATGTAACACTTCCCCTGACCTATTTTTTTTATATATTTTAAAATTATGCTTAATGTTTTTTTGAACATATAAAATTTTTATTTTTTTTCATATTTTAAAATTATTTTTTTATAATTTTTTAACTGTTTGACATTAAAAACCATAGGGCATTTGTTTAATAAAAATATTTTAAAATTTAATATTAAATATATTAAAATTAATTTTTTTATATTTTATAAAAATTAATGTATGACAAATATTTTAAAACAAAAAAAGTATTAATAAATATACAAAGATGCAGTCATCGATTCTGGATTATTTAGGTAAGGCCAGCCTAGCCCACGAATTGATGCCTTGTACTTGGGCCTCATTTTTGGAGATTGGAATCAAGCTTGATTTCTTATTACTGTGTGACAAAATGATAATTTCACTAAATTAATTATAGTTTTATTTATTAATTATTTATTATTATATGTGAAATTTAAATGAAAATTATGGGATAAAGTATTGAGTAATATTTTATATTTTAATTAAAAATTTACTATTACCATAATTATTTTGATTATTTGAAGACCATGGTATCTTTTTTTTTCCTATAATGATTATGACATTACGATTTTTTTTTATACAAAAGAAAACCTACCTTGAAGATTTTTATTTTCTCTGTCATTGATATGAAATTAGCTTGCTTGTTTAATAAGCAAATAAATTAAAATAAGGTAAATAGGGTAAAGTAAAGGAAACAGATTAATATAGCTAAGGAAATTAAAACTTAATTAATTGAAAAAATAGAAAAAGGAAATTAAAAAAAAAAAACCAAACTCGTGCAAAGTGAAATAAATAAGGAAATTAAAGTTGAAATTATTGCGCATGTGAAATGTTAATGTCGGGAATCTTAGCGGGGGAAGAGAGGAAGCTAACAATTCAACCCAAGTAATCAATATACCTCTATATAAAAAGTATCTCGTAAGGGATTTGAGATTGTCACGTGTACTTTTTTTTTTTTGTTCTTTTATAATTTCTTGTTATTTGATTGGAATAAATGGGATGTTTATCGAGATCAAAAGCCAAAATGTTTTTTGACAAGTTACACGTGTCTTCCTTTATTGTTTTATGTTTGACACATATTTTAAGTGAACTTTGAAACTTATTTCTCGGGTTTTTATTATTGTTTCAGATAATGAAATTTTAATGTTAAACAAAGATTTTTCTAGGTTCTTTCCTTATTTTTTTTTTTAGGTATTTTTGGATAAAATTTAGTGTTATTTTTTGTTATTTAATTGAATGTGGATTTTATTTTTTTGGGTTGATTTTGTTATTACACATTTTTATTTTGTTTAATGGAGTTTGATTGTTAAATGAGATTTGGGTTTTGTGATTATCAGATGTACGTGTTGTTGTGAATATGTATATTTTTTTGAAAGAATTTCTCTTTACATATTCTATGTTGGATAAAAATCAAATTGTTATTTATAGAAACATAGTTTTGTAGTGCACAATTTGTGCCTTTTTTAAGAGTATTTTGTTTTGTATGTTGCTTGAATAAAGTTGTAATTTTGTTTTCAATTCATTTTTTTTTTTTTTTGCCTTAAGGTTTCTTAAAACTCTTTGGATATTAAATTTTCAAGTTAGTATAAATTGTATTATGTGTTATTTTCTTTTATTTATTATGTATTTTGGTTATATTTGATTTCTGCCTATTAGGTAATTGACCTATCTTTTTCAAGATCAAAGAGTCTTTTTTTGGAGATTCCAAAATGATGCCGTTTTGGTGGTCGATATCATTTTAGCATTTGCCTATGCTATCTAATGTTTCTTAGTGATGGTTATTCCTCCAAATGTTCCTTCCATTGATGTCGATGCCTCTGATGGTATGTATATGGATACAAAACATATGTATAAAAAATTATGCTTTATTTATAAGAATTTTTATACTTGCTGAAATTAATAATTTTTTCTTTGAATTTGTTTAACACAATGTTGGATGGCGAGAACCAAACTTAAGAAAACAACTTTATTTATGTGGGTGTATTTCTCAATTGCTTATTTGATTTTTTTTAATTATTATTTGAATTGTTTTTCTTTTATTATCTGATTTTACTCAAGAGATTCTAAACTTTGATATGATTTCTGAACGTGTCATAACCCAATTTTTCTAGTAATAATAATAATGTAAATGTTTATAAAAGTCTAGCTTTTCCCTTCATTTGACATTCGTTAAATCATGCTACGTACATGCATGACACATGGATAAAGCAAACCCTAGATCAAATTAAAAATTACTTTTTATATATTATTGATAAAATTTTTAAATTTTAGAGAGTAGTTTGTATATTGTTAGAAAACACATTACTTTTTAATTTTAAAGTTTCAATTTTATTCTTTAAAGATATATTTTATTTTTTTATTTTGATGTAAAATATTTTATTTAAAAATTGATTTATTTATAAAAGAAAGTAATTCATAATTTTAAATAAATTGTTTATTTGATTTATTTTTTTTATACATTTGTTTACAAATTGGTAAAATTTATAATTTTGTAAAATTTTTATTAGTATATGCTTAAATATGTTTATACATTAATAAATATGATAGGATACACTTTATATATATATATATATATATATATAAAACTAGTGCATAGAAAAAAAACATTTAAAACTAGAAAAAGTTCTTCCACAAAACTTTAAAATACCACATGAGAATTCTGTTTCACCAAAAAAGAAAAATTGTAAATAGTATAAATAAACTAAAAAACTAAGTATAAATTTTAAGTTATTAAAAGATTTATCTTTAGAAGTTGAGATTAAATAACCTTTAAAGTTTTTCAAACTTTAAAGTAGCAAAATCTCTTTAACTTTTACTTTAATCTATATAAGAAATTAATATTAAATAAAAAAACCATTATAAAATTTTAAATATATAACAAATAGAAAGAAAACATGAAAGTTACTTACCTTTTTTTTTTTTTAAGATTATAGAAGTTTCAGTACTAATCACTACCACAAAGCAACATTCGCACGGTACCAGTTCCCAAATATGAAATATATGCATCAATAACTCTATTATTAGCACTAAAAGTTGATTCTAAAGCCATTGTGGTAATGGGAATAGACAAAATTTCACAAGCTATTTTGGACAAAATTCAAAACTTAAGGTTATTTGTCTTCTGTCATTCTAAAGCATCAAATTTCTTAAAAATTTTCTTGCAAATGAACATCCCTTCTTCTAAATACATATATATATATATCTAGTTTAGACTTAACATTGTGAATTGTATCCAAACTCCTAACATAATTCTCATACTTGGACCTCCTTATTAAAACAACTTTTCCCTTCCCAATTCCATAAGTTGTAGAAACATTGGTGGTAATACCACTTTTTTATGCATCATTTTTTATAGGTATACCAATATTAGTTGTTGTATAAGCATTTACATATTTCTTATAAAGCTCATATAAGTTGTCACACATAATTCTAATATGTTTAAGAGCTTTCTCTCTAGAATAGATAACATAAAAGGTAAAGTTAATCAATGTCATCTTATTCCTAGAATCTAGCACAACAACAATAAAGATAAACAAATTGTATTCACCTCAATATTTATCAAATTTATTTTGCATTTGCATAGCCATTAGTCTCATCCAAGGTTCTTCACTTATAGATTTTCCATCTAACAATTCTTTTATACTCTAAAGCTTAAGAAGAAATAAATTTGATGTTGGATATTCAGAACCTAATAATTATAAAAGAAATAAATAGTTAAATTGAATGACATAAAATTATAACATAAATGAAAAAAAAAATTCTAAACTTGAAATATTAAATGTTTATTACCTGAGATGATATTGGTAACTTTATTAAAAAGTGCTAAAAAAGAATAAACTTCCTCAAGTCTCATTTAATCTTCATCAGTTGGCAAGTTAAAGTAACTTGAATCTTTTACTTTATGTCATGAAAGTACTTCTTTGAACTCTAATGTACATGACAACATAGTATATGTTGCATTTCACTGTGTGTAACAGTCTAAAATTAACCTCTTATTAGGCAACTTAAGCTATTTGATAATATCACTGAATATATTCAAACGTAAAGTCGATGTTGTTATGTGCTTCATATTTTTTCTTACATTTTTAATTATGTCTTTAGTCACAGAAAAATCATCATGCACCTAAAGATTTAAGATGTACGCATAACACTGAACATGAAATAATTTTTCATCCAAAGAAAGCTTTTTATAAAAAAAGACTATCTTTCAACAATTTTACGGTTAGGTTATTTTAAGAGTTATTGTCCTCACTAATTATGCATATTTTTCCTTTAATAACCTATTCTTACAAGCATTTGTATAACGTATCATAAATGACAACTCCATTTTGAAAAGGAGGTACATCAACAAAATTCAAAACTTTTTTTTGTAACTTCTAATCAGAGTCCATAAAATGAAAAATCAACACCATGTATTAAATATTCTGACCTGACTTTCATATATCAGTTGTAATGCTACCTCTGTCAATTATTTTTTGCAATGCATTTAACCTCTTTTTTTTTTTACTTCATAACTTGTCCAACAATCAACATTGGCTGTTGTACGAGAGATCCTTTAATAATGAGGACTTACAGTTTTCATCAACAAAGTGAAAAGCTAATATTCAGTAAATATAAATGGCAACTTATGAACTATAATCATATGAGAAACAATCTCCCTTAGCATTGTTTAATCATACTTTCAAGTCTAAATACAACTTATACTATCTAATTTAGGTGTTTGCAATAGCAAATATATAGTGTTTTGCCCATGTCAGTCAATTACTGTTTAGGACAGCTAGTTAAATGCCTCTTATATTGCATAATTATACCCTTTTTATTTTTGCCAAGCTTGATTTTACAATGATTAAACTACATTTTTAAAGTCTCATCAGCAAGTTTAATTATTGTAAATTCTTGCCAAACATTTGATGTCTTATTTCTTGGATTTTTTACAAATTGACAATTTCAACTTCATCCTCTTTGAGACCAATATGTCTTTCATCATTGACCATTTCATTTATCTCAATAGAAGCCACAGGAATTGATGATAAATTAGCACTAGAATAAAAAAAAAGCCAACTTTCCACAACTACAGATAATTAAGAAGTTGAAGTTGAACTAATATGATTTTATAGTAAGTAACAAGACATACATGAAAATTAGTAGTTATATATAATTATTAATGAGTAAAAAAAATACATAATAAAAAAGTTTCAAAAGAATCGAATAGTATTTTAAAAGTATAGATAAACTGGCATTATTATTTAGCAATTTTACTTCTATACATAAATAAACATGTAAAAGGCAATTTTATCTTAAAAACTTTTTTTTTATGTGCTAATTTATTTTTTAAAAAAGTTAAAATTTGTTATAAATAAAGTATTGATAATAAAAAACCCATAATAAAGATAAACAATGAGAAAATACCATAAAATAATGACTGCTAAATATGATG
This sequence comes from Durio zibethinus, assembly GCF_047325235.1. Lineage (NCBI taxonomy): Eukaryota > Viridiplantae > Streptophyta > Magnoliopsida > Malvales > Malvaceae > Durio > Durio zibethinus. The sequence goes on from NC_143181.1 coordinate 5,196,694, forward strand.
GTGTCTCTCTAAAACTCTTTGTGGTTTCTTTGTAGATCATTTTTTTAAAGAGACTGCTAAAAAGAGTCGATAGAGTGATAAGAGATAAAATAGATGTAGATATGAACATTGCTAAAATTTTCTATAAAAGGAAAAATTAAAACAAAATACTTTAAACATGACAACATATGGAAAGTGCACATTAAAGAAAAAACAATGGGCTGGTGGTGCTAAAGATTTTAACCTAACAGCAAAATCATATTGTTAATAATTTATAAAAAGCAAAATCACATTTGTATATGTTTGGTTTATATTCAAACTTGATACAAGAATTGATAAAATTTCACATTTGTATATGTTGAAGTTAAGCTTTTGAAAGTGCAATCCCTAGGCTGACAAGAACTAATAAAAATTAGCTAAGGTGGTTTTATACTTTTATTTGATTTCATCCTTAGTTATACCAAATCAGGTTTTGAACTTATCTCTATTTTTCAAGCCAGTTTAGGAATATAATTGTGTTTGTGTGTGTGTGTGTATATAAAACTTGTCTCTATTTCTCAAGCCAGTTTAGGAATATAATTGTATGTGTGGGTGTATATATATATATATTTTAATCTAAAACATAATTCATTATCTAACTACATGAAAGAATGTAAAAAAAAAAAAAAATCAAAATGCATATCAAATGAATCAATGTTTGAACTAAACCAACTTAAAATAAAGATTTTAAAAAGTCTAGAAAAGAAAAAAGATTAGAAAAATTCATCTACATAAAGAAAGAGAGAAAAATTATGAAATTCGAACTATGAAGAATACTTTGTTATACATTGCTAAGTTGCTTAATGGCTTATGCTAACAACAAATGCACAAAATCTTGCATACAGTGCTAGAAAATCACTAGGTATCAAAAATTTCATAGACAATGAACTATGCACAAAATAGAATCGTATCTTTAATTGATATGGTTCATTACACAGCTAAAATGTACCATAAATCCATATCCTTTTAATAAAGTTTAAATTTGATCTCTATTAGAACATAAGCTTGAACCTTATCAGTTTGTAAGTAAATTACACACACATACACACACACTTTAAATCCCTATCACCATTACTTTTTTATATATAACTAAAACCTCTCAACTAGTCTAGTGAAATACACTAGGCTTAAACACACTAGGATATTGTAAATACACATATCTTTATGGAATAAAGCCATCATAAGTGCACATTTAGCAAAAATGAAAAACTAAAAAAATTAACAAAACAGGCAACATCCCAAATCAACTAAATGTTTATAAAGGTATGGATTGACACATTACCAAATAAAGTCAACCTCTTAACCTAATCTGTATAGTATAGAAATGTTAGGTAAGTCTACTTTTGATAACTAGCTTGCATGATTATTATCAGCTGTTTCAATTAAAAGATCAACAGAGTTTTTTTCCTCACTTCGACAAATCAATTAATTCCCACATCAAAAGTACTTCCAATTCCTACATCAAGTACATAGCCATTAAAAGCATGAAGCAAAGTGTTTCAAAAGCAATAGTGAAGGTAAAAGTTATATTATTTTTAAAAATATATTGAAATACAAGCCAACCATTAAATTTAAGAGAAGCACACTGAAAAAACTAAGCACATAGGCTAAAGTGAAATTAAGGTAGGACGAACCTTGGGGTTTTGGCTTTTGGAAAGTGCACTATACATATAAAGATTTTTCTTACAAAAAATACGTAACCCAAACATATACCAATTTAACTAATTATTATTCGAAAAAAATGTAAAAAAAAAAACTATAAGTAGCCAATTTCTTAAGTCAACCACATATTGGAAAGTGCGTATGAATAGAAAACTTGAATAAAAAACTTTACCTGATGAGGAAAGAGGCAAAGAGCAATGATTTAAAATGAGACGATGAAGGATCAGTAGGTAATTAAATGAAAGGAACGACAATAGCAACAATAAAGGAGATAAAGAAATGATCAACGGTGACGATGATAAGTAAGGGAAAAGAAAGCAGGAGGTGAGTCTGTGACAAGAGGAAATTGGGATATGGAGTTGAAGTTTGAAAAATTAAAAAAAAAATGTATGATGTTGAGAAAAAAAATTGAAAGTGGGTAAGGGACTAAGGGTTAGGTAATAGGAATATTAGGGTAAAGGGTAAATATGTAATATTGTTATTATTATTATTATTATTATCAAACAAATGAATAATAAATGAGCGAGTTTTAAATGAACCTTAAATAAGTTTATTCGTGAATATAAATAAACGAACAGATGACCATTTGTGTTTGGTTCGTTTAATAAACGAACATACAAATGGTATTCAAGATCGTTTGTTTAGTTTAGTAAATGAATATAAATGAAAGAAACCGAAAATGTTCACAAACAGTTCGTTGAAATCTTTATTCGTTTACACCCTATCACCAGTGATGTTAGATTACCATATTTGATATAATATTATAAATTATTGGTGCTTTTAAATCACTATCTTTGGTATTATAAGAAAAAAATAAATCATATAGTATAAAATATTCAAAATAACCTTATAAAAAAGTAACATATTGAATACTTATTAAATTAATAATTTATAAAATATTTAAACGGTATTCTATAAAAAAAAATTACAAAGTATAAATCAATTTTAATAAAAATAATTTTTAAAAAATTATTAAATAAATTCATTATATTTTTTCTAACTAATATAAATTTATAACATAAAACTTTTTTAGAATAAGTGATTAAAAAATCGATTTTTTAAAATTTTTAATGGCTTGTTTCTTAAAGTAATCGTAATTATATTTTTTATAAGAGTAAATTAGTCAAAAAAATAATATTAAAAATTACTTTTCTATGATGATAAAGCTTTCTTATTCTTTCGATTGAAAATCATATCACTCTCTAAAATAATAATTTTATCACCCCATTAATTTAAAATTATTGTCACATAAAATTTTTAAATTATTATCAAAGAAGATGATGCAATTACTAAATGTAAATTATTATGATTTTTAAATGAATCACTCCGTACTAAACATTCTCTTAATCTTTTAAAAAATGGTAGTAAGCATGCATAATTTTTAAATTTAATTATAGTTGAGTGATTGTTAAGTATAATTTTATATTTCACAATAATAAAAGATTTAAAGAGAAGAAATCCCCAACCTCTATCTAAGGTACTTTTTAAAGTCATATGAACTTTTTGTTGCACTAATGTGATTAGAACTACCATTATTGGAGCATATTTTATTTGGCCAAAAGCACCTAACTTTCGTTTGCTAAAGTTTCTTTTTTATTATTAAAAAAAGTAATTAATTATGCTCCATCTAATTGGTGCCTTCATTATTTATTAAAAAAATAAATAAATAATAAATAATAAATCTATAAAATATTTAACAAACAAATTTAATAACTTTTATTTATGTTAAAAATAAGAACTTTTTATAACAAAAAATAAGAGCTTTTAATAAAGTAATCAATCAATTGAATATTGAATATATATATATATATATATTAGTCATATTTTAAAAAATTATAAATTTAAAAGAATTTAGGCATAAAAATAAAAATATTTAAATTATAAATAAATAATTAATATATTATTTACTTTTAATATATATAATTTTAAATGATGATTTTTGAAAAATAAATAATCATTTAAATATTATATTAATTAATAAATTTATAATTTAATTATTATATTAGATATTTTTAAAAATAAAATATTATTTTAAATATTTTATTATAATTTAATGCATTATATTAACTAAAAAAAATCATTAAAACGCAGCGTATCATGATAATTTACGACTCATAATCTGACATCTGTCCCAAGTCTAGCATTCTTAACTCCTCAGCCTACTCCACTCTTTCCTTCTTTCCTAAAGAATTACTGAGAGAGAAAAGAAGTTAAAGAAAACTAAAGAGAAAGAAAGAGAAAAAGAAAATGGGGAGGAAAGAGGGAAGACAAAGGAATCGATAGTTGGCGCCCAATGTTTCCGCCGACCAATTTTCACGTCATTGTCTCTTCCACTACCTCCACTCTCTCTCAATTTTTTATCTCTCTAGAAGCTTCCTTATAGAAACCCTAGTCCTTTTTCCTCTGGTTTTTTCTTTTAAATCCCCTAATTTGTTTTTTTTTTTTTTTTTTGGTTCGGTTTCTTCCGTTATATTTTTTTAACTCATCGGAAGTTGCCAGAGTTTTTATGTGATCTAGGATTTTAGTTTTTCTTCGTTTTATTAGATTTCTTTTGGTTTTTATCTATTTTTTGGGTATTTAATTTCTATAAAAGAATATGAGGGTTGGTAGCGGCGTCGCAGAGCAATCTGTGATTGTTGAGAAGGTCGAGGATACTGATAAGGAGAAGAAGAAAAAACGACGATCTAATCGCCGATCCAAACATAACTTAGGTATTTTTTTTATTATTGGACTGAATTTTCCTGATAGAAACCTTATCTTGTAGATTCGAACTGAATTTTTTAGTTGTTTTTACCGGCTATTTATTAGAATTTAGTGAATTTTTCTATGTATTTATAGATTGTATTTTTTTTCTAGGTATTTCTAGAATTTGTGAAATCTGTTTTCTTTTTTTTTTATTGTCTTTTTATTTTCTGGGTGTTTCTTGAAGTATAGTGAATCTTTTTATGGTATTGGATTTTTATTATCTCATGGTTAATTTGATTTGTGTGAGATTTAGTGAACTGGGATTTTGATTTTGTTTTCTTAATTTTAATCTATGTGGGGATATAGCTTGTAATTCAGTGAATGAAGCACGCGGAGAGTCATCAGATAGCTTGAAAAGTGAAGACAAACCAAAAAGTTTGACATCATCTGTGAGTTGTTCTTCGTCCAAACAAGAAGGATTAGAAATGGCTTTGAATGAACAGACTCCCGATAGAGCATCTGATGTTGCTTTTAGTTCTATGCCTGCGATGCATATAAATGAACAAGATGGCTTTGGTTTTGATGATATTGCTGTTGCTGTTGGTGGAAGAACTTTTTCGAAATCGTGTCCTGAACCAATTGCCTACATGGGGTCATCTAAAATGTGCGTAGATGGTTTTCTTCCTTTCCACCAGGTTGAGGGTTTTGCTCAAAGGAAACTGTTTACTCCATACTGGCCTATAGAGGCTGTAAATGAGGCATTAAAGGTCTGTTCGAAAATTGCTCTTATGATTTACAGCCTTTTATACTATCTAATTCTCATTAAAATTTATAAATAGTTTTTATTAATCAATAGTCCATTAGTCCTTGTTCTATAAGACTAAAACAACATACAAGAGAGTGATAGATCCTAAAAGTTAGAAAATTGAATTGAATCTAATTAGTTTAATAAAACAGCTCTTAAGTGCCCAAGGGAACACCTTAGTGGTTATAACTCGAGTTTCCAACTTGGAGGTTTCTAGTTTGAACCTTAGGATGTGTGTCTGTATAAATTGAACAATTAAACTTGAGTAAAAAATAATTACTAGAGTTCATAATCAATAAATCTCCTATTTCACTATGATAATTTTTTAAATAGTATTATTTAAATAAAACAATTAAGATTAAAAATATGATTCATGTGCAAATCACTTATCTAATAAAAACCAGTAATTGAAATATGTACTTAATCCTCTGTAGTTTGTATTGGTTTTTGGATGCATACGTATGGTTTTATTTGTGTGTTGCTTTCTTGATTACTTGTTGTTTAACCCTTTTGCAGAAAGGGGAAGCTTTCAAAGCATTGTTTCATGTGAATGCTCACAATCGACTTGAGGTTTCTGATAGCTAAACTTCATTTTATTTTATGATGTTCCTTACATTATAAATCTTGTATGCTAACATGGAAAACTGTTTTATACTGTTAGGCATATTGCAAAATTGACGGGGTACCTACAGATATTCTCATCAACGGAGTATCTTTGCAGAATAGAGCTGTGAGTATGAAATTCTCTGGGTTTATGTTGTTTATGTTAATTGTCAACGCTGATGTACCTTTCTATGTAGTCTACTCTACTAGTTTATATGGAATTGGTCTAATTGGCAATCTATTTATTCTGTCTTATAGGTTGAGGGAGATATTGTGGTTATTAAGGTTGATCCTTTGGGATTGTGGACCAAGATGAAAGGGTCAAATGGGTCCTCAAACAATTCTGCACAGGTAGAAGATTTTAATTTAGTCCAAGAAGTCGATGGACTGGCTGATAATAGCTACAAGGGTAAAGGTAAGGTAGATGCAGATTGTGAGTATGCTGATTGTAGAAGTGGAGTACTCCTTGGTAAAGCGTATTATGATGAGAAACAAGTGACTAGCACAGCAACTTACAATCATGTTAATGGGCACCACCAATCTAGTTCAGATTCTTTGTATATGGGTCTTTTGCCTGGGCAGAATGAAGGCATAAATTCAGTCGATTGGTTGACTGTCATGACTAGTCAATTCCCTCTGAAACGACCAACTGGGAAGGTTGTAGCAATTGTTGAAAAGTCTCTTCGAAGAAATGCTATTGTTGGTTTTCTTAATGTCAAGCAGTGGTTTTCCAATCGAGAACTTGGTAGAAAAGATGCAAAGAAAAGTTCAGCAAAATTTGACCATGAGTATGTTACATTGACCCCAACCGATCCAAGATTTCCCAAAATGATTGTTTTTGTGAGAGACTTACCAGACTGCATAAAGAAAAGGTTGGAAGATGGTGATATAACAATTGAGATGGAGTTGCTAGCTGCCCAAATTGAAGATTGGACTGCAGAAAGTCCTTTTCCACGAGCTCGTGTCTCTCATTCTTTTGGACGGGGTGGTGAATTGGAACCACAGATCAATGCAATCCTCTATCAAAATGCAATCCATTCTGCTGATTTTCCTCCTCAGGTGCTGTCTTGTCTTCCAGATATTCCTTGGGAAATCCCACCAGAGGAATATCAAACTAGAAAAGACCTTAGAGACTTGTGTGTGTTTACTATTGATCCTTCCACTGCGTATGATCTTGATGATGCTTTATCTGTTGAAAAGTTATCCAATGACATTTTTAGAGTAGGTGTACACATTGCGGATGTGTCATACTTTGTGTTACCAAACACAGCCATAGATATAGAAGCTCAGATTCGATCAACCAGTGTGTACTTGTTGCAAAGGAAGATACAGATGTTGCCATCTTTGCTCTCGGAAAAGCTTGGTTCACTTAATCCTGGTGTAGACAGGCTTGCATTTTCTATGTTTTGGGAATTAAACGGCACAGGGGATGTTTTGGATCGTTGGATTGGCCGGACAGTGATAAGATCTTGTTGTAATCTTTCATATAAGCATGCTCAAGACATCATTCAAGGGATAATTGATGTGGAGAGATTTAATACTTTAGAATACCCCCAATTGCATGGCCAATTCAAATGGACTGATGTTACTAGATCTGTTAAATTTCTTCATGAAATTTCAAAAACTTTGAAGGAGAGAAGATTTAGTGATGGTGCTATACAGCTTGAAACCTCTAAAGTTGTTTTTGTATTTGATGAAGATGGGGTTCCATATGATAGCAGGCTAAATGAGCGGATGGATTCAAATTTTCTTGTTGAAGAGTTCATGCTTTTGGCAAATATGACTGCTGCAGAAGTAATATCTAGAGCTTTTCCCGATAGTGCATTATTGCGGAGGCATCCTGAACCTAATATGAGAAAGCTCAAAGAGTTTGAAGCCTTTTGTCGAAAACATGGTCTGGCATTGGATGCTTCCTCTTCCGGTCAGTTTCGTCAATCCTTGGAGAAAATACAGGAAAAACTAAAGGATGATTCTGTTCTTTTTGATATTCTCATCTCTTATGCTTCAAAACCGATGCAATTGGCTACTTACTTTTGCAGTGGTGAGTTAAAAGATAATTTGAACGATTGGGGTCATTATGGGTTGGCTGTTCCTCTTTATACACATTTTACTTCACCCCTACGTCGGTATCCAGACATTGTAGTACATCGGACATTGACTGCTGTAATTGAAGCGGAGGAGTTGTATTTGAAGCAGATAGGGTTGCTTAAAGGTGACAAGGAGGATGAAGTGTCAAGGTGTTTCACTGGTATTTATTTTGATAAGGAAGCTGCAGTGTCTCCACAAGGGAAGGAAGCATTAGCAATTGCTGCATGGAAGCATGGAATTCCTTCCTCTGAACTTCTTGTTGATGTTGCTGCATATTGCAATGAAAGAAAGCTGGCCAGTATTCATGCTGAGGATGCCTGTGAGAAACTCTATATGTGGGTTTTGGTGAAGAAAAAGGAGGTATGTAATTTCTTCCTTGTTTATATTTTTAGTGTCAATAGATTTTATTTCTGTACTATAAGCACCTACCACTTTGGATTTATATTTTGGTCCATTTGATAAGCTGTCCTAGCTATGAGACTTCCTCCATCTATTCCTGTTCAATCCTTAAACTCTGTGTTTGCTTTTTATCTTATGCCTTTTGACTTTTATCTACTTAAAATGAAAAAGGGATCCTGCTAAATTCATACTCTGATTTTCCACGAAATTAAGTTATAACTGATGGTTTGTCTTCCGTTATTATTGAACATTAATTTTGCTGAATAAAACATCCTCAGGCCTGTTTCTCATACTTTTTCTTTAAACTTGTAGATGTTAAACATAAATAGCAGTTTAACGGAAGTAATGAAGGAAATCTAATAGGAGACTACTAGATATAGAAAATTAAATTGTGGGAGTTTAATAATTATTTTTCTTTTATGCTATTGCATTTTGTTGGGGTCTGTATGTTTGCATTTGTGGCTGATGCTTTTTTTTTTACCTTAGATTTTGTTGTCGGATGCTAGAGTCTTGGGATTGGGACCGAGATTTATGTCTGTTTATATTCAGAAGCTGGCTGTAAGTGATTTATTTCTTATTTTCTTATTTCCGCCATACCCTTCATTGTCGTTGGGTTTTTCAGTGCTCATGTTGTTACGTTTTCAGATTGAGCGACGAATATACTATGACGAAGTTGAAGGGTTAAATGTGGAATGGCTTGAGTCTACCTCAACGTTGGTCCTTAATTTATCAGGGCAAAATCGGTTGTTCAAGAGAGGTGGCCTAGGGAATTACATGGCTTTAGGAAATGTTGCATGGGTTGTAAATCCTTATGATCTAAGTGTGGAAACAGGTGACCATGATGCAACATGCATGGTGAATGGTGGGGTAACATTCCCAGATTTGGAGGCAATCTCAAAATCTTTTGTTGATCCTGGAACATTTCCTTTGACAGTGCGCTTGCTTTCAACAATTCCCGTGGCACTATATGCAATTGGTGGTGATGATGGACCCCTTGAGATTGGGGTACGCTTATACATGTGTTCATATTTGAAGTAATTCATGAGAGAACTGAATTGAATGACCTCACGGAGACAAAAGGTAACATAGCCTTGTATGGAATGAACAGGTTCTGTCATAGATAAGAAATTAGTGTATAGTTAATATATAAGTTCTGAAGAGAAAAAGAGAAAAAAATGAAAACCCGTGGTTTAGATTTACAGGTTCTTCATTATCTGCTTGATATTTGACACTAAGGCATGTGGTGGTGGAAGGTGTAGATAACGGTTGGTTCTGGGGGTTCGTTTTTAGGTTTTAGTGGCTGTTTTTAGCAAAAGCTGCTCTTTGGAATTGGCCCTTGTTTTAACCGGCGAGTTCCATCTAATATCCAGTAGTAACTCTTATTATTCGACACTAAGCATGCATTTGGTGCTTTATGCTGTCTCCGTTCGAATTTCTTGGACTGCAGCCTGAAAGTGTTTTTCTTTTTGGAGCTTGGATGGCTAATTTTTGTTGTTTTTAGATTCTTTTGTTTGAGACATTTGCAGTGTGTTGCACTTTCTTATTTAATTATGCTTTGAATAACGTCGACTTTCTCTCCACGAGGCGAAATAAAAATGCTTATCTAGTTTCTGTTATTGCTTATATTCTGTGTTTCTCGCTTCAATGCTACAGGGATTTTCTCGTGATAGTTAGAAAATACTAGTAAAATATTTTTTTAGGAGCTATTTTATAATTGTGAATAGAAAAAATTGAAAATGGCGTGACAGAGACAAAATAATTATGCAAAAATCCAAACTGTTTTCTATTTTTTTATTTTATCATAGCATATTTTGTTTAAGATAATATCAAATCATAATATTTTTACCTAAAATTATAAGTTTAATAGTTAAATTATTTTAAAATTAAAAGTATGATTGTAGAATTATATTTTTAAAATTATTTTTTGAATTTTAAAACAAATTGTGTAATAAAATATTTTTCAAATGTTATAACTTAACTAAGTTTATTTCAAAATCAAAAGTATAAGAGTAAATTTGTTTAAAGATTGAAATTTAAATAATAGTGATAAATTAATAGAGGATAAATTATATAAATATATCTTAAGGGTTAATGTGATTTAAATTTGTTTCTTAGATTTAAAAAGTGTTACTTAATCGTTTTAAGTTGTATATCTATAGCATTTCGTTAGTTTTTTTAATATCATTAATGCTTAATCAAGAAATCTCAACTCTTTTCCAATTTTTTTGTTATTTTTTATATTTAAATTTTTTAAAGAAAAATTAGGCTAGTAGCATGAATTTTTTATAATCTTTAGCAAGTGGGGATCAAATGGTGAAAAAATATGCTATTGTGATGTAAAATCACCTATAAGAACATTTAAAACAAGGAACAATGGTTAGGAAAATTTTATGAGTGTGATAAATTTGAAATGAGATGTACTTCATTTAATCTTGAAATAGCTTGTAAGATAATTGAAATAATGTATTAAATCGTACATTTTTGTTAGGGAAGTTGAAAATGTGATTTCTTTCAGTGGGTGGATGAAATATCATGTGATTTTCTACAAAAAAAAATAGTTAAATTAGAAGAAACAATCAAGAAAATGTAATATGAGAATTCCATGTCAAATTCAAAGAAGCAAGCATTATTTGAAGAATTTATTTTAGTTTCAACAAAAAAGATGAGTTTGCAAGAAGGATTAGTTGAAACAGAAAAAATGGAGTTGAAATGGAGGGCAAAACTTGCTAACACTCAAAATAGAGGAAAAAATGGGGTGTTTTTAATTTGTTTAAGTATTTCGCTTTTATTTATAGTAATTTTGTATGATTACTTTAATATAAGAAGTTGTAGAAGCCAATTTACGAAACTAAATAATTGAAATTCTAGTGTTGAAGTTAGTAGAAAAGAGTTAATACTTTTGTGTACCAAGTGTTTGTGGAAATAACCCAATGAACTTTGTGATTAATATATACCGTTTTCTTCTATTGTAGCTATGTTAAATCATTTCTTCTATAATAGCTATGTTATTTGATTTATAACACAACTGGTAAACCTGTAAAAAGCCACATTTTCCATCAATTACCACATTTCTAACACCTAATAACCACATTTGCAAACAATCACATTTCCATTATAAACATTGTTTGATTAAGAACATAGCAAAGAACATGAAAGCTTTCAATTCATATTGATATGAGAAACAAATTGTGCTTTAACAAAGCAACATGCACGTAATGAAATTGGCTATAAATAAAAAAAGATTATACCCTAAATAGTTCATTCATATTTACCCAAAAAGAACTATACCACATTCACCTAAAAAGAACTATACCCTAAATTGATTCCTAACTTCCACCCAACAAGAACTATATATCAACATATATCATTAGAATAACATGTACGAACCATTCCCAAATTGCACCCAAATTCCTTGGCTACTAGTTTCTTGGCTGCCAATTCTTTAGTTACTAGTTTTTTTATTTCTGTCAGTAGTGTGATTGCCAACTGGTTGGTTACCACCAACAGTAAACCTATCCTTTCTTCTAATTGGTGTAACTTTTGGCCTAAAATTTCTTCTTTTTCTTCCTCTAATAACATTTACATAGCTTTTCCCATTAGATTTGTGCCAAAATTTGAAGTCGTAGCAATAGTTGGAATTTGTGTATCAACATTTGCAATATTTCTTCCTCTCATACTAACATTGGCATTAGTTTTTCCTCTTGTAGTAACATTAGTAGTAGCTTTTCCTTTCATACCAACATTGTCATCATTTATTCCTCTAAGCTATTATGGTCATAAAAAACTCTAAACTTAACAAAAATAACTCATGTATAAAAGCCCTACAACATATTTGTAATTAAGTTATTCAGAATAAAAAAACTTTAAATTTCTTAAATTTAATAAACCCCAAATAGATGATTTCAACCAACCTTAATGAAATGGAAGTGAGAATCGGATATGCCTTGTTAATTTGTGAAAGTTTGCTCCAATACACAGTAATTATGCCCCACTATTTATTTGCCAAATGGTTTCTAAAGTGCTTTGACTACTATCTTTTCAACCAATTTTTGATTGATTTTAGCCTAAACCTTACCTCAAAAAACTCCTTTTAATTAGAATTAAAAGGTTTTTTGGTTTGATTCTTAAATGAAAACGTTTGATCACTTTCAAATGAGATGATTTGATTGTAATTTGAAAGATGATTTGATTGTAAGTAACAAAGTTTTTCTTTCCATTTCAAATGCTTCAAGAACTAGCCATGGGTTTTGTAGCAATAACGATATTCTTATCATTTTAAGATAGATGGCGTTCAAAGAATACTAACAGAATATCATGGATACACAATTTAAGATGGTTAAGTGTCACTTTTTAAATATCATGGAATAAACTCAAATTGCGCTAAATTTCAGGGTATATTTATGTAATTTACTTATTTGTATATAATATTCATTCTAAAAATATTCAAATTGATTTCATAAAAAAAATTCAAATTTTTTTATGCATAAATTCTCACATAATCAAGATTTAATGAATAATAATAATAAAAAAACAATTGGAGGACTTAATTGAAATCATATATAATATTATATTACAATATATATATATATATATATATATAAACCTAATAAGGTTTGCTTACATGTATGTTTAGGTGGATGATTTTTTTTATATACGTAAAAAAATTTTAAATTTTTTTTTATAATGACATGTAATATATTTTTTTAATTTTAAGATAGTTATAAATATATATATATTTAAAAATTATTTAATTATTCAAAAATTTCAAATTTAAGTGAAAGAGCAATTCAATTATTTTTAAGTTGCTAGCAACAAAATCTAATTTAAATATATTATTTTTAAAAAATCCATTTTCAAATAATCTAAATATATATTTTTATAAATTTAAAATTTTCAAATATAGTGTTATATTATCTTTTAAAATAAGTTTGCTAATAATATTAATATATATCTTTTTAAACTTAAAAATCTCAAATGTAGTGATATTATGAAGTGAATTTTTTATAATTTAAATGCCATTTTAAATTTGAAATTTTAAAATATAATTTTTATTTTTAGAGATTTAATAATAATCATTTATTGTTTGATTATTTTAAAATTTAAAAAGACTAAATCTCACATATATTAGAAGATCATAATATATTCTTTAATGATACTTTTAATGGTAATTCTATTTCTCTTTTTTTTTTTTTTTTAACTTTTATGCTTGCAAAGAAATATTTTTTTTAACTTGTGAGATACATTAATTTTTATTATATTTTTATAATTTTTTTATATATGAGATGCATAATTTTTTTTAATATTTTTGTAATATGTGTACTTGCGTGTTAAAAGTTAAAATCAATGTTTTTTTACTTTTAAAATTTTTATGAAAACCTTCAATATTTTGTTTGTTTAAGTTGTATGCATGGATCTTATAAAAAAATTTATGATAATTTATAGATGGAGTAGAGGAAGAAGATCGATTTGGCACAATAATAACACTTTTGAGGTATTTTGACAATTGAGAATAAAAATATTGATTTAATTACTTAAGCATTATTTGTTGGTTTTATTTATTTATTTAGAAAAGATTGTATAGGTTTACTTTTAATTATTGATTTTGTTATGTTTTTCTTGTATTTTTTTAAAATTATAAATAAAAGCAAATGACTATAATGTAGTACTAATTCTAACTTAATTGTTTTATATAAAAGTAAAATTATGTTTATTTATTTGAAATTAATTTTTTATAATTTAATTTTTTTATAGTATTATTGATTTTTTTTTTTGAAAGTGAAATGTAAGTAGTAAAAGTAAAAAACAAAATTTTTTACCTTTAAAATTGATTATAAAATCTTGTTAATGAGAATTGACACATTTTCATTGAAACATTTAAGCAATAAGATTTTAAAATAATTATTCAAAATTTAATATTATTACTTAAAATTTAAAATTATTTCATTTCAACTTTTACATTAACATAATTTTGCATCAAATGTAGTGTTTAAAACAAGTCACTACAAAATATTTTTCATATAGTGACGGTTAAATTACATTAGTAAAAGAGATTTTATTGATGAATTTTTAATGCCATCAGAATCTATCATACTTATACTAATATTTTATTTAATCGTCGGTATAAATAAATTTTTTCTGATGGTATATGACTAACTAACAGTATAAATATATTATATATTGACGATTATTAATGTAACTGTCAGTATAGGCTCAAAACAAAAAAGCTATTAGCTTACAAAAAATTAAATAGGATTATTGAAAGTATTTTTAGTAAAAAAACGCTTTCAATAATCCATTTAAAAAATTTTAGAGAGGAATTATTGAAGGTATTTTTAGTAAAAAAAAACCTTCAATAATTCATACAAAAAATTTTTGTATGAATTATTTACTGACAATTAAATTTCATCAGTAAAAGAGACTTTTATTGATGATTTTTTAATACTGTTAGAATATACTATACTTATACCAACATTTTATTTAATCATCGGTATAAATAATTTTTTTTATGGTATATTGCTATCCATCAGTATAAATTTGTTATATACTGACGGTTATTAATGCAACCGTCAGTAGAAGCTCAAAACATAAAAACTATTGGCTTATAAAAAATTGAATGGATTATTGAGGGCGTTTTTGATCAAAAAAGCCTTTAATAATTTATTCAAAAAATTTTGGTGAGAGAATATTGAAGGTATTTTCGATCAAAAACGCATTCAATAATCTATACAAAAAATTTTGAAGGAAATTATTGAAGGCATTTTTATCCAAAAACGACTTCAATAATCAAAACAAAAAATTTTGTTGAGGTTGAGAGTGTTTTTAGCCAAAAACGCCTTCAATGATTCCTAAAAAAAATTTGGAAGGGATTATTGAATACGTTTTTGACTAAAAACGCCTTTAATAATTTTCTTAACAAAATTTGGAAGAGATTATTAAAGGCATTTTTGGTCAAAAATACCTTTAATAATCCCCAAAATTTTTTTGAAAGGAATTATTGAAGAAGTTTTTTGCCAAAAAATTATTGAAGGCATTTTTTTATCAAAAATACTTTCAATAATCTCTCATAAAAACTTATTGAGGAGATTATTCAAGGCGTTTTTGACTAGAAACGCCTTTAATAATCCTATTGAATTTTTTGTAAGGGATCATTTAAAATATTTTTGGTAAAAAATACCTTGAATAATCCAAAAAAAATGGTGGGCTTATGAATTTAAATCATTTTCTTTACCTGCACCTCCCACCAACTCTACATACTTAATCTCCACTCTCACCAACTCTCTCCATCTCTCACCAACTCCAAAAGCTTAAACCTATTGGTATACATTTTGTTTTAGAGTTGAATCAAAGTTGAAGCATCAAAACTCTTGTAATTTCTCAAAGATATTTTTTATTTTTTGCATTTCAATTTTATGTCATCGGTATACATGAGGTGCATGCATAGAAGATCAAAATTTCTTGCTTTTAACCTTCCAAAATTTGTGAACTGGGTTGATTGTGAGAATTTTTTTTATGAATTTCATGAAATAAGTAGTAGTATAACAAGTTGAAGCACTATAGTGTTGTTCTTCCAATCTCACATGGAAATGCTAGTCAAAAACCGATGTCAGGATTAATTTCTGAAATTAGTATAAAATGAAATACCCTTTTAAATGTATGGATTTTAGGAATGACCAATGTGGGATACTACTAAAGAGCATATTACTCTTGTCATTTTCCTGATTTTTATTCCCACCTTAGATAGCTTTTAAGAAGCTAGCAATTTTATTGGAGCTTCCAAACGATCTGAAGGAGAGCAGGAAGCTTCATAATCTTTCTAGCATCAGGAATCCGTGGAAGTATTAATTTGATTCAGACACCTGTTAATATAGTAAAACATAGGGAATACAGCTGTCATATCCTGGTTTGAATCTATCATCATTTTGATTTCGAGATTCAAGAATTTATTGAATGTGAGTGTGGCTTTATGCATATGGTTACTTATGTTTCTCCACATATTGATATGCTCAAGCAACATTATTTCTTTGGTTAAACAGTTTGTGATATAAAGTAATGGTCCTCTCCTTAAATCCTAGATTTTGTGTGAGACTAAAGCATCATTTCCTTTCTGTGTTAAAAAATCAACTCATATGTGGCTGTTTATATAGTTTCGTCTGTCTAGTAACCTAGTACATTTTCTTAGGTTGCAAAGCAGTTGGAGAAGTTCAAAACTACAATTTTTACTCGGAAGAGTATGCTTGCTATCAAGCATGGAGCAATAAACCTTGGCCAAGGCTTGCCCAAATTTGATGGTCCAGATTTTGTAAAAGAAGCGGCAACTCAAGCCATTAAAGATGGGAAAAACCAATATGCTTGAGGATATGGAGTTCCAGACTTTCATAACACCATAGCTGTATGCTTGAAGAAGGATGCTGGACTTGTAATTGGCCCTGAGAAGGAAGTTACAGTACCTGTGGGTGCACTGAAGCTTTTGCTGCAGCCATGAATTCCTTGGGGATGGCATTCTCCCTAACAGGGTGGAAAATTGGGTGGGCAATAGCTCCACCACACTTGGGGAGTGCAGCAAGCGCCCTCATTCCTTACTTTTTCTACTTCTGCTACAATGCAGCTGGCGGCTACAGTCGCTCATTGAGCCCCAGATTCCTACTGTTTTGAGCTAAAAAGGGATTATATGGCAAAGAAGGCAATTTTGGTACAGTGGTTGAAGGATATTGGTTTTAAGGTATTCCCATCAAGCAGAGCATACTTTGTTGTGGTAGATCACACCCCTTTTGGTCTGGAGAATGATATTACTTTTTGTGAGTATCTGATCAAGGAAGTTGCAGTCGTGCCAATTCCTAAAAGTGTATTTTACTTGAACCCAGCAGAGGGAAAGAATTTGGTGAAATTTACCCTCTGCAAGGATGAAGAAACTTTGAAGTCTGCAGATGAGAGGATGGAGAAGCTGAAGAAAAAGTGAGTAAAATGTATGGAACTAGGTTTTTTTGGCCAAGGTACGTCTCTAGATTTGGGTTTGATCCACCGAGGGAGGTTGTTAACCTCCAAAAGCAATCTAGATTTAGGTTGAGTAATGATTCAAACCTAACCTCTATAACTTCTATTTGAATAAATAGGATTCCGCGGAGGTGTTAACTGAGTTAACTTTGAGCAATGCATGATTGATGAATGAGTACACGCTAGATTGTGCTTACTACTTGCAATGAATCGAAATTCGAATGGTACCTTCATTAACAGTTATATCTCCATGTGTTCATTTTAATGTTTTATCTTTTTCTTCTCAGATTCAAGCCATATTCCTTTAAATGTCCAAACATATGCTAAGAACTGAACAGTTCTTTGGAGCTCAGTGAAATTCCTCTCTCTCTCTCTCTCTCTCATGCATGTTACTGTCAACTAGCCTTTTTTATTTTTTTTGTTATTTGGTCTCATTAGATAACTGATATATCATAAACAAAGGTTATATTTGCCTCGGAACTAATAATTTTTGATAATTTTAGACACGATATAATGAGATATAATACCATAATATCATTTGAAAATAATAAAAAAAATGAAAATGACAGTTTAAAATCTTGATAAAAATCGCATATAAATTGGATAAAAACTAAAAAATGTGTTTTTGTTGGACATGTCGACATGAATTGTGATACTGTATTTTACATTTGTTTAACACAAAATAACATGATATGGATGCATGAATTTAAGGATTTAATTTCAAGCCAAATCTGAATTTACAGGTCTAATCTCAAGCCAAATCAGATTCTGTTCCTGATATTTAGACGTAACTTCTAGCATAATTTGGTGTCACAGAATTCCAAATGGCATTTTTATGGTCTGAAAGCGTTGGTATTAACGTCTCTTCACGGGAAAGTTAACCGTTAAAATCCCTGGCAATTCAAAATTTCTACAAGACTAAGGCCTTAAAACCTTCCTAAAACAAAATCCCTTTTCACAAAACCTTTCTCATCCTTTACTTTGCATGGACGATAACAATGTGAACAGAGAAGCCTGGAAAGCCAAACTAACATCTTTACAGAGAAACATTAGCATAAAAGAAAGCGAAACCCAGAAAGAAAGAATTACTTTATACAATCCTAGAAAGCGATACTTTTCTGCTAATCTTGGTTCATGTATCAGTGTATGTTATTTCCAATATAATGATTTCTTAACCAAATTCAAGACAAAAAAAAAAAAAAATCTAAAAACCATAAGGAGATTATGTCTCTAAGACTACCTAGCGCCCCAGGGAGGAACTACCAGCTTTACTGGTGCTACCAGTGCCATCAATCTGTCCGGATTGCCTCTACAAATCCTTCAGAGATCATCTGCCCTCGATGTTTTGGGCAGTTTGTTTGTGAGATGGAAATCAGCCGGCCAAGGATGGTTGTTGATTTCACTGCTTTTGATCCCTCCCCTGAAGCTCGTTTGTTTGAAGCACTCTCACTTATTATGGATCCTCCAATCAGGCTATTTAATCGTGATAATTCTGATTATCAAGAACCTCTAGGCTGGCCTTTGTTCAGGCATCGGAACAATTTACTAGACTATGAATCTGAAAATAGGCCCCGCGAGCGTCTTCATAGGAGTAGAAGCCGTAGTTCTGATGGAAGTGAAAATAGAGAACAACAACCTGAAGCTCTACGTCGTCCTAGGACTTGGATTATTGTTAGACGTGTGGGTCCTTTTGGTCCAGGCATAGCTGAACCAACTTTGCCGCAAGAAAACCCTGCACGCCCTGGTCTTGATCCAAGAAACTTCTTTTTCGGACCAGGACTAAATGAGTTGATTGAGCGACTAACACAAAATGACAGTCCAGGAGTACCTCCTGCTCCAGAGTCAAGAATCGATGCAATTCCAACTGTGAAGATCACGGGAACGCATTTGAGCAACGGCTCCCAATGTCCAGTTTGTAAGGAGGAATTCGAGGTTGGTGGAGAGGCAAGGAAGCTGCCTTGTAACCATATATTCCACAGTGACTGCATTGTGCCATGGTTAAGGCTTCACAATTCTTGTCCTGTTTGCCGCCAAGAGTTGCCCGTTAGCTGTGATGAATAATCTAGCAGTGAGTATTTCTCTGAACCTGATATTTTTTCCAGAGATGGCCGAAGATGTTGGGGGCTTAGGCAGCTGGCTAGTAATTAGTTGAATTTCCAACGAAGGTATCAGAGAATTAATCAAAGTGACAGAATTGGTTCTTCTAGTTATGAAAATTGATTTTAAGTGATTACATATTATCAATATGAATAAGATTGCTATCTGTTGGCAAGTTCATCAGTACAATTGATATAGATTCGCTTCCTTTTATCCAAAAAACGCCTGGATTTATTTAATTTTGAGATACTCTTTAATTTTTCCAGAAGTTGAATCAAGGTTACACTGTTGCTGTATTCTTTAACCTTTATGTGCAGCTGTTCTTGGTTATCCCAAAAATTCATGTGAACTTTGTTGCAAAACATGTTTGCTAGGTATGTGAACGGCAGTACTGGTGCGTGAGGAAAGCTGTGGAGCTGGTTAAATCGACCGGATTCCATGTTCACTGTTTACAATCTCAGAAACTTTAAATTTTATTAATTTATTCAGTTCCCATTGTTCAGCTTGCATCATGGGCTTTAGGCGTATGCATTACCATTTCTCTCATAAAGGCCACCAGCTGCTACCATGGCTTTTCACTCTCTAATCGTATTCTAACATAAATTGAAGGCTCTCTAAAACATCAAAATGTCTCAGAAACAGCTGAAATAAATGTCTGTCTGAATGCACCTTCACTCCACACAATCACTTGCCATTCGAAAGCTACGTCTGTTAAATAATGTACTCAATTAACATGAACAGTACAAGCAGTTTTATCCGATTCTAAAACCAGGGTATACATAGTTTCTATTAAATGAAAGTGTCACGAGGAAAATTGAGAACTGGATTTCTCCATTTGATATTTGTTTTTGGCTTCGAAACTTTTTTTCTGGTAAGCAAAATGGTCCGAGGGAGTTAAACCATCACAAACAAGTTCAAGGTCGCTTGGTTTGATAGTGAGTACCAGCATAAAACCCTTCTGTATATGCTGTGTTCTTGAATATTGTCTGCAATGGAAAGCCATCATTTTCATTAGGATAAATTTAAAAATACACTTGGCACCTGTGGGTTGTATCACTAAATTCTATTATTATACAAAAATTTTTAAACACCCTAACTGCTTCTTTAGGTCTACTATAAAGGAATGGGAAAAAGACTTTCTTTTTGGCAAGGGAATTACAAATACTAAATAATGAAGGAAATATTTAACTGTTACCACATGATACTTACAGCAAGGTTCTTTAGATCTTCTGTAAGACATTTTCTAAAATTGTTTGCTACTTCAGCTCCAAGCAGCCCACCATGTTGCTTGATGGAATCCTCAGAAATCTGTATTTGTTTCATAAGTCTTAAGTAAAAAAAAGAAAAAAACACCAAGGTTGGCATTGACCAAAAGTATTACATTTAGCTTACTTCTGAAAGCAGTAAGGCAGATGCTCTATCCAGAAGCTCTTCCACAAATTTCCCAGCATCTGCTGAAGGAATTGATGGCCGCTGACCATCAACTGATTTCTTCTTAACATTTTGTACATTAACAGATGGTTTAACAGCTTTTGCTACATCAAGAGTAGAGAAAGGGTTATATTATTTAAACCAAATTGAATCGTACATCACTTAGTAATCAACTGCATAGCTAGATGCTCAACTGTCATGCAAACAACATTATAGCTCTTCTCAAATTTACAAGACCAATATATATATATATATATATATATATATTCGTTTCCTAGATGAAAATGACAACCAATTTTACTCCTGACAAGAAACAGATTTCTAATTGGAGATTGGCACCATTACTTTGCTACCACTGACATTAAATCACCACCCTGATCAAAAGAAAATAAAAATTTTCTTAACCATAATGGCTTTTCAACAAAGTCCATTACCATTTTCTTGATGCAGAATTTTGTCATATTTATCATAATCTTAAGTTTATGCAAGCAGGTCCTATATCTTCCCTCCTAGGTTTCAGGGGCATCATTAGTTCACAACCGTTAAATTTGGCATCCTTGTGCCCATGTTGCCCTATGGATACCGACACATTCCAGTTATTAGCATAGCAGCTACTACCATTAATCATTTTGCCCATCAAACTGCTAGTCTATAAGAACAAAAGGTAGACTAATCCTTAGAACCCAAAACAGGTGTTGGCTTCGGGATCAAATAGAAATAGGGGACTGGTGAACAAGATTTCAAGAATGTCAAATTCTGAACACCATAGTTGCTAATTTAATAAAAGGAAGCAACAGATAAACTTAGTTTTACTTCTCCCAGAATGTTACAATAGGAACAAAATTCAGGAATTTTTGAGTGAGAATCTTACAGTGGAGAATCGAGTGGTAAATGACAATTCTTTTAGATAGAATACCTGTACCTGATGCAGAATTGTTACCCGCACTAACATTTCCAGTAGAATCTTGCAAAGAAGGTGCTTTTTCAGGAAAATCTGGCAGAACTGTGGAACCCGATGGAACCAAAACAGCTAGATCGGGAGGTTGATCTTTCCCTACAAGAGGGTTAGCCTAACAATAATAAACTGATATTAGATTAGCTAATTAGACAATTCATTATTGGTGAAATGAGACACAATAAGAAAAATTAAAATCACCTCCAGATCGATGTAAGATGGGTCTCTCCCAATTGATTTAAGAAACTTGTCAAGACCTTGGACATTAACAGCTGGGAATAAATAAATTAGTAGTTAGTCCAAACAGGCACCAAAAAGATAAAAGTTCAGAAGCCAAGGGATATAGAATGATATTGACTAAGTTTCCTAATTTATTTCCAGTTAAATAAATCCACAGCCTAGTAAATCAGTCCCCTTTTTTCTATCACAGGAGTTCTAGGCCTCAATAACTTGCACATACCAGGACACTTATAGCATTCATACTCAAAATGTTAATTGAGAGGAAGGACAGAAAAGGAAGCATCAAGAATTGAATTGATAGTTCAGCATAATTTGCAATTACTATAATTTGCATTACCATAACCCAATAAAGGAGAACAATGCCATGCAGGCTTATGTTGTCACTATAGAAAGCCAATTAGGTTAAAACAATTCTAAAACATAAGATATTTTCATTTCAACTGGCAGTTCATTGCCAAAATATTCCATCTCAAAATAATCTCCTACAACCACTTGATTCATTGTAGGTAACAAAGTGAAGCATGAGAGTGAATTCAAAAGAGGAGGATGTGAACATATCTTGTTGCAGAAAGGTGACAAAAAGTTGTATATTCTTTTTTTTTTTTGACTTACAGATTGACATGTCATTGGAGAGCGGGTGAAAGAAGCAACACTCCTGAGTTTTGAGTCCTTTATCCAACAATAGTGAGACATGACTTCAAAAAATGACAAATCAGAAAATTAACGCTAGAAATACAATAAAGAAAAGTAGAAAACTGCCAAAAAAAAAGCAAGTAATCTTTACAAATAACCAATTAAGCATAGAATCTATAACAGAGAGATAAGAGAAAGGAGAACGGAGAGAGGCGGCACTTTCATGTAAGATGTAAAGAAGCCATACTAAAATTTTGGCCCAATGATCATTATTAGAACTAGACACATCTCTCATTGCAGAAGTTTTTGCAGTGCTAGTTATAGTATTTATAATTTTTTCACATTGGCATAGCCACTTTCATGCACATATGAATGCAAAATGGAAAAAATTAGCAACAACAGTTTTTCAGTTTATTCAAAGATGCTAATACATCAATAAGAAAGGAAAAAAAAAAACTAATCCAGTCATCTCATTTCAAAGCTATCCCACTCATCTCATTTCAAAGCTAGCTTGACATTTTTAAGACAAAGGTAGCACCATGAGGTACACTTCTTGAGAAAAAAAACATGAAAAACATGACAATATTCTTAAAATTTCACACAAGCATCCAATAATGTGTATCCATGACTAAGTCCCTTTGAGGATGAAATCCAGCAACACATAACATCACCTGAGCATTAATGCATATGCATAATTGGGGACTTTAAAAATTGAACACCATGTCGTCCTAATTACAGCAAAAGACAAACACAAGAACTAAAAGCTTCAAGGACTTCCCTTCTAATGTACGCAGCCAATGGAATTATGGGATCCTAAAGAAATTAATGCTCCATGTACTATTCGGCACTAAAATGAAAGTAAAATTCAAAGCCTGAAGGAAATAAAACTTAAATGGATACCTTGCAGATTCATTTACTACAGCAAATGGAGTAACACATCCAAGTGGCACCTTAAGAAGTAGAAAACAGAAGCAACAACATAAAAGAACAAATTACAATCTTGCTATCATATATATAATGATCATAAGTGAAAAGAAAAAGAAAACGAAGCAACAACATAAAATAGTTAATTACAATCTAGCTATCATATATTTGACAATCACTATTGAAAACATACTTAACACTGATTACCTTTTTTTTCTAAGAAAAGAAAAAGGGTAATATCATTTGATAAGTAGCTTGCCATTTTTCTTTATATCCTTTTAAATTGGATGAAGGCATAACTTTTAAACATTACAATAGATTTTAGAAAGGAAATAAGCTATTAGAAGCAATCCACTCAAATAATTAGAGTAGATTCAGTAGAACAATAAACAAGCAGGCAAAGACTTCTAGACTAAATCCATATACTTGCTCATAATACAATCTCAGAAAATTTTGCAACAAATTAGTTTAGAGTAATACATATACACACCTGAAGTATCTCACCTAATGCCTCTTCTGGAGCCATTCTTAGACCACCTTTTCCTAAACCAAGCCTCTGAGATAAAACTGCACAGCTTTCAAGCCACACAAAACTCTCATTAACATCTCAAAATTACTTCAAATTTGCCATATTGAGACTAACATGTGAGACTAATAAACTATTTCCATGCATTATACAAAAAGATAATGAACATTCAAGCGGGGAAGAAAGTATGTACCTTTCATATCTACTTTCGTATCAGCAAGGGCAGAGACAATATAGTACCTATGTTTTTTGTCCTGCATGGATAACCATTTGCAATCAACCACAAAATTATAAAAAATTGATTGGAAACAATGCCAAGATTCATTTAGTGTAGAAATCCAAGTAACAATACAGAATCTTATATTATACCTTCAAGAACAGATTTTTGCTCAGTGCACCTCCCATATTCCCAACATATTTTGCCTGATGAGAAGAAATATTCTAGTTTTAGAATCCATGAAATGCATGTGTGTGTCTGTTCAAAGGGGATTCATGAACCAAGTTTAGCTCTCTTGTTTTACCTGAGCTTCAACGTTCAAAACAACAGGATGTTCATACTGGGAAAAATCTATTTGAAGCTCCTGAAAGATCCCAATGTACATATCAGTCACTGAAGAAAATGGTACAAAAGAAGCATGGCTACCCTAAACTAAACCAAGGGCAATATCTATAATTATGTACTCCATTGATGCTATCAGAGTCTCACTTTCTCTCAGTAGGTTGTAGAATTCATATAAATTCAACCATAATCAGAAACAAATAGAGAAATAGTGCTGAACCAAAACCATATAACTAGAAGGTTTACAATTCACAGTATTTTCATATATTCATGGCGCAAATATCTATAAAAGTTCATAATTTCAGCACATAAAAACCATATTTTAACAACCTAATTTGGGTTTCAACCCTCTACTTGCTCTATTCTTAGCATGAAAAAACCGAATTTAAAGCAAAATAATGAAAACCCAAATCAAAATTGAAGTGTAAATAATGAATCATTTCCTAAAAACTAAATGGGTATTGAAAAGTAGATAATAAAATGGATAAAGATCAAAATAAAAATTATCCAAAAATTCAAAAAGAAAACCTTTAAACGAGCAAGCAGCTGGTCCTTGGAATATCCCATCCTCTTGGTCAGTCTCTGGCTCAACAAAATACAAATCAATGATGTGTTCGGAATAGGTTTATTTGTTACTACAAAAGCACTGAGTTAATTGGACCCACTCAGGTATTGTTGGGCTGTCGTTGAGTTGGACCCAAAAGAAGGAAAATGAAAAAATAAAATAAAATACAAACAAATAATTGGCAATAATGTTAGTGATTACTAATTAGTTTCTTTAAAAATTTCTATCAGAAGTCCAAACTTAATTATTAGTGAAAAATAAGAAAAAAATATTAATTTTAACGTTTTATTAATTAAAGTATTTTATTTTATGTGAAAGTATTCAAAAACTAATAATTTTTTCTTATTTGCCTAAATAACTTTTATTTGGGATAATTTTTATGTAATAGTGGGAGTATAAAGATGAATAACATATGATGTAAAAAAATGAACAGAAAGGAAAATACCTTACTTATCCCACTGATATCCTTACAACTATTAAGCATTAATTAATTATTATTATTATAACATACAGATCTATAAACCTATCACTAAATATAAATTTTAGGAATTACCATCAATATTTTTTATATAAGTGCAATCGATCATCTAATTGAATTTGTTTTATTTAAAGAGAAGTCCTAAATTTGATTTTGGTATATTTAAATAGTAAATTTTAGTTTACAAAATTAGATTTTAGGTTCAAAAATATAATTATACGTGAGAAAAGTTATAACACCCTCACAATGCTTATTCAAAA
The DNA here is from genome assembly GCF_047325235.1 of Durio zibethinus. Classification (NCBI taxonomy): domain Eukaryota; kingdom Viridiplantae; phylum Streptophyta; class Magnoliopsida; order Malvales; family Malvaceae; genus Durio; species Durio zibethinus. Next base: position 5,222,613 of record NC_143181.1, read on the forward strand.
GATGGTACCTGTTTGATTTTAAATTATTTAAGCCTTAAAATATTTTTATAATTTTACTAAATAATTTAACTATTAGAAATTGATCATAAAATTACTTCAATAATTTGATAATAATTTAAAATAATTTTTTCATTTTAAGAGTATTCATGAAGACTAGTGTCACATTTTAAAAAGGTTCTGTCATTAAATTTATTAACATATTTTATTTGAAGAAATAATTAATAAAATTCTCCGATAGTTTGGTAAGATTTACTTTGATGTAGATATTCCAATAGTTTGATGAGATTTTATCGTAAAATTATTTATAAAATTTATTTTAAGAAAATTCATTAAACATTTCAATAGTTTGGTAAGATTTAATTCAAAATTTAAATCCTCTAAAAATTTAGTAAGATTAAAACAAAAAGAATAATGTTATGAAATTCTCTAATAGTTTAGTAGAATTCATATTTTTTTTTAAATTTAAACCCATGAAAATTCTTCTAATAGTTTGGTAGGACTTATGAATTTATTTTATTTTAAGAAAACATTTTTAAATTTTAAGAAAAGATAAATAAATAAAAAAATAAACAAAATTTAGATACAAATAAATAAATAATTTACCAAATAAATTTGATATAGCTTGGCTCAGCTATAGGCACAACAGATGGCTCAGGATGGCATAGCTCGGGTCTTGGCTTGGCTTAATAGGTGGTTGTTGGAACTGGATTGCAAATCGAGTCCTGCAAGAGATCAGGTCAGGTAAAAGCAAAACACATGGATCATGGGTTTTATTGATGCTCAAAACAACATCGTTTTAAGAAGTTATAAAACCTCCAATTTCTTTTTTTTTTTTGGTTAGAATCTCTTCTGTACACACACTCTCAAACCCTTTTTCTTTGCCTCTATTTCTTTAATTGTTTAAACCCAGGCAATTGAAAACTAGGTTTTGTCACCAGTATCTAGAAATTTCACAAGAGTCTCATTAAAAACTTTAACTTTGGCCAAAAAATTCAATTCAGAAATTCAAATATTCATCCAATTTTCAAAATTTTCAAAAAATTCTAAAAAAACTACCCAATCCCATAATTCAAATGACTTCCCAAAAATCAACCCAAAAACTTTAAACGACAAACAAAATTCAAAACCAAAAACTAATTCCTAAAATCAAAATTCTAGGATTAAAACCCTAAAAACCTAGAAAAACTTTTCAACACCTAAAGCTTGCTTACCAATTTGCCTATCATCTTCTTTCTATGTGTTGGAACACGATTTATATAAGGTTTTTAGTAGTGATTTTAGGTATCTCATTAAATACCAAAGATTGAATTTGTCACAAACAGATTCAATCCTATTTATTACTTGATTTATTCTTTTAAAATCAATCTGATTGCCATTACCATGCCTTGTGATTTGGTTTCATCTTTTACTCAGTCTTGATTTCTAGGATTGAATCCCATAAACCAAATCAAATCTTTTGATTCCTTTTTCTTTTTTCTTTTTAGTTTTATTAAAGTAATAAAATAAAAAATAAAAAATTATCAATAAAAAAGAAAAAGACTATTGTCGAGCCAAAGCTTAAACACCATGTAAATGAAACTGAAAATTCAATTACAAGCTTCGAACAAATTGGGTGTCTATAATTGTTTTTCTTTGCACATCCCTGTGAAACAGAAATGATATAAAGACATAGATATCCATTATGTTCAGGTTTGAAAATACAATTACTTGGATCAAGTCAAAGTTCAAAGTTAAATGACTTGGACAAGGTCAAAAGTAAAAAAAATGAAATGAGTTGGTTTTACCCAAAGTCAAAAAATAAGATGACTTGGTCTTGGCCAAAGCTGGAAAGATGAAATGACTTGGTTTTAGTTAAAGTGAGAAAATGAAATGACTTAGTCTTAGCGGAAGTTGAAAAAATAAAATGACTTGATTTTAGCCGGAGTGAGAAAATGAAATGACTTGATCATAGCTGAAGTTGAAAAAAATAAAATGATTTGATCTTAGCTGAAGTCAAAAAATGAAATGACTTGGACTGAGCCAAATTCGAATGTGAAAATGATCGGACTGAGTCAAAGTTGAAACAAAGGTGACCAAACTGTGCCTATATAAAAAAAAATGAAGGTGACTAGGACTGAACCCTAAATCAAAAAATTAAATGACCTGGATTGAATTGAGGTAAAAAATGAGTGACTGGGACTGAAACGCAAGTCAAAAAATTAAATGATCGGGACTGAACCGAGATAAAAAATAAGTGATTGAGACTGAACTGCAAGTTAAAAAATTAAATGACCTAGACTTAAATGAGATCGAAAATGAATGACCGAAATTAAACCACAAGTCAAAAAATTAAATGACCTAGATTGAACCGAAGTCGAAAATAAGTGATCGAGATTAAGTAGCAAGTCAAAAAATTAAATAACCTAGACTGAACCGATATCGAAAATGAATGATCGAAACTAAATCGCAAGTTAGAAAATTAAATGACCTGGATTGAACTGAAATTGAAAATGACTATGTTTGAGTCTAAATATGAGATCAAATGATCTTGAAAATAATAATAGTAAGTTTTAAAGATTATGCTCGTAGGTCTTATATATCATGCTTGAAAGTCTTATAAATCAAACTTTGAAAAATCTTTTTTAAAATAGAGGTTTCACTAATTTAAAATTTGAAAAATGCTTTTCTCATTCTAGGATTCACAAGTTCAAAATTTCTTCCCACCAAGGTTAGAATTTTGTATGTGATAAATGATAATGCAAATGCCTTTTAAATAATGTAAATACAACAATCCATATTCTCATTAAATGATGCAAATGCATGTCCTAAACAATAATATAAATGTTATATTATGATTCAAATATTCTCTACATAATGCAAACACATGCCCCAAACATGACATGATTGCAATTATTAAAGATTCAAATATTAACCAGATTATGTACATGTACTTGTTTAAACAATAATGCATGTAATGCAAATGTCACTAAATCAATGCCATTCCAATTATGGTAATAAGGTTCTCAAGACTTCTTCAATTCATATATTCCCTTTTCAACTTCTCAACATTAGTGATTTCAGATTCACTTTACAAATTCTATCAATTGATTATTTGGTCACAACTAGCAACTTTCATCATTTGGTCTGCAAAACATCTCTTCAAGTTTCTTTCGCATTTCATTTTTTTCCTATCAGTCTAGATTTCTTTTCAAAGAAATGGAATTGAGCTTTTCACCTTTTTTGTTTCTTTTTCTTGTTGCCCTAGTCTTTCTGGACCAAGTTTTTTACTCATTTCATCTCTTTTGCATGTGATCAAATTTTTTGAAAATCAGTGATTATTGCCTATAATGAAAATGATGAATAACAACTTGGTCTATCCAAAAGGAAGGGATGGTTTGGCATATTATGAAGGATCTTTATTACTAAAGGAATGAGAATAAGAACATCTTTTCATCTGGGTTCACAAATAAAATTTGTCTTTTAAAGTGTAATATATTTTTACACTTTTTTTATATGTGATATTTTAATAAATGTCAAAACCAACTATGGTAGGTTCAAAATTTCAAGTTTGAAAGATGAACATGGCCTAAATTTAAAAAAAAAAATTATAATGAGATTGATCTCTTTGGGTTTTTAAATAAAAGTCTTCAACATCCCTTAATTTATTCAAAATGCCTTTTGGTGATGCATGAAGAGTTATGAGTTGCTTTTATAATTTCAATATTACTTTAGACTGTCATTTTGGGTTTTCACCCTAGAGTTTCATTCTTTTTTTTTTTTTTTTTGTTGGATTATTCCATCATGCATTTGAGCATTCAAAATTCATCTAAAACCAAATTATAATGATTTTTTAAGAAATAAGCTTTCAATCCTAGGTATCCACAAATGATCAAAATAGACTTTTTGAAAGACATAACATAAGCCAGGGTTTAAAGTTTTGAAAGAAAGGATAAATAAGCCCAAAAATATATTTAAAGGTGATTACACCAAAGATTATTTCTTTTTCACAAACATCTTTCCTTTTCTCAAGTCATGCTTTTTTACCTTTCACTTTTTTTTTTCTTTTCTTTTCTTCTTTTTTTTTTTTTTTGCATGAATTCAAAATTTTTGGAACCCATCTTTTTTAAGTTTACCTTATCAATACAAGATCACATGCCATCTTGATAAGATCCTTCATCTTTTTTTTTTGAACTTGCCCTTATGTTTAAAGGGTGATCTTTAATTAGGGTTCATTCAAAAAAATAATAAATAAGTTCAAAAGGGATAGCAAATAGATTTTTTTTTGCTTTTGTAAAGGGAATTTGAAATATGATCATTTTTCATTTCAAGTATGGATACCTACTAAAAAGTAGCTATCAGGAGACAACTTATTTTTTGATTGATTTTAAGTTCATTTGAATGACTTACATGCATTATTTCACAATCAATTCTTTTTTTTTTCTTTTTGCAACTCATACTCATAATGTATTTTGATAACAAACCCATATGGACGTTCATCAATCAAAATAGTCAAAATGGTTATTTGGGACATCAAATGAATTTACCTTAAGGTGAAGATAGAGAATCGTGTGGTGAAAGATAAAAAAAGGAGAAAAATGTAGCACAAGTCAAGATACTAAAAGAATTTAGGAAAATATGACTCAAAGAATTTGGGATTTGTGAAGGAACTTAGGTGGTAAAGAGTTTGAAATAGCCTTGACATTTATTAAATCACTAAAATTCAAAAACCTTAGGAGAGTGACTTAAAAAATTTACAAACTAATTAACCATCTCATTACTCATAGCCCAAATGAAAATCAATAACTTTCAAAGTTCATCATGGTCAAATGGAGTGAAGTTTTGAAACTTTCATCCTTAGAAATTCTCAAGGTTTTTAATTTTCAAATTGAAAACAATATAATGTTCAAGAAAATGTCTCAGAATGTTCATTCTTAATAGTAATCATCAAAATTTTGATATTTTTTTGCATGCATATATAAGAACCCCAAACAATCAAAACTCATTAGAAACTAATGACTTTATGTTCAAGAGATCAATATACTAAAAACAAACAACCTATGATAAAAATAACTTTCTATTACTCAAAAAGCTATTGCGTCAAGATGCCACTATGGATGAAGCTTTCAATCTTCTTTTTCAATTGCCTACATTTCTCAATCAAGTGTTCAATTGCTCTCATGTGATAATCACATTTACCATTTGAATCATAACTTTTGGCGATGGATTTGGAATTGCTTTCAAAAGTATTAGGGTGAGGTATTAGTATTTTACTAGTAGAGGTAAAAGATTAAAAATTGTAATTATAATCTTCTTTAAAATGTTTTTTAATCTTTTTTGACCCCTCAATGGTCGAGATGCAGACTAGGGAACTGACTGTTGGGCTGGCTGGTGAAAATAAAGTTTCTGAGAGATATTATTTATGATAGGGTAGTTAGGTTGTTATATCGAATGTAGGGTAAAACCTCCAACATGTTTCCCTTTATACATCACAGTTTGAACATCTTTTTTTATTTATTTTGGGTACATCAACATTTTTTACACCAGTTGCATTATCTTTTAAGCTTTTCACTTTTTATGAAATTTTTTATTATCTTTCCTGATATGACCACGTCAGTAAAATTATTTATTGCATTCCCTATCATCTTATCATAATAGGGTGCTTTCATAATACTAACAAATAGTGTTGTAGCCTTCTTCTTAGTTAGAGATGGTTGAACTTGAGCAGCCATATCCCTCCACCATTAAACATATTCTTAGAAGGATTCTATTGCCTTATTCTTCATTTTTTATGAAGAAATGTGATCAAGAGTAAAGTTTATGATATGACGATATTAGGTAATGAACACCCAAGCAAACTCCTCTCAATAGTGAATATAGGTTATATCCAATTAGATGTACCACTTTATAGTTGAGCTAGTAAGGCTGTCTAGGAACACATGCATCAATAACTTTTCATCATTGGTGTAAACGATCATTTTTTAACAATACAATATAACAAATGTGATGGGACATTTCATACTATCATATTTTTTAAATTTTAGAACCTTAGATTTTAGAGGAATAACAACATTCGAAACTTAAAAAAACCCAATTGTATCCACAGAACCGTAAAAATCAATTCTTTTCATGGCTTGTAATCTCTCTCTTCAAGCTTGTTCTTCTTTTGATCAACTTATAAGTCTTCCAAAGATTTGACCACTTTCAGCATCAACTTCTTCTTTTGATCATCCAAATTAGGGACTTAGACTATTCTATTTCTTTTTCAATGAAAAACATGATTGATATATCCTTCAACATTTTTTTGATTTGGTATAAATGGTATTTTTTTAGTAAGTATACTATGTAGGAAATATGAACTGTTGTGATGAAATGCTTTGGATGGGCTGGGTTAGATATGAGCCATATTTAGAAAAATATAAAAAGTCAACAACATCTGGGAAAGGATGGCCTTTAAGGCCAGTATCTTCTTCTACTGCTTTCTTTTTGTTCAGCTTGCCTAGTGTTTTAAGGATTTTTTTAACTTTTTTTAAAGCTTTTTTTGTCTTTTTTATTTTTTCAAGGTGACTTTCTGTTCTTTTGCTCCATTCTTTTGACTTGAGTTTGAGTGTTATACTAATGTTGAGTTGGTTAAGCTATCCTTAAACCTTATATACTACGATCTTAAATTAGTAGACTTATTATTAACTATGAATGAATGCAATGATATGCATGAAAAAAGAAAGAAAGAAAGAAAGAAAAATATTTGCTTCTTAAAGATTTTCAATAAAATGAACTTTTATTTATTTCACAAAAGTCTGTTTTACACTAAGTCTATTATTTTCCACTTAAAAATGTTTAATTTGTTTATATTGATTGTTGGCTCATTTAACAAAATTCAACAGCCGTTACCCATGTTCTCTTATTGGTGTAACCAATGTTCTCAATACCTTAGCCTCCTTAATCATTTCTCCTACTTTGATCATTACTTTACTTATCTAAGTCATAAAGTGCTTTATATATCTTTGTCTTCCTAGATTTTTTCTTTTGCCAAACAATGCTTGGTAGGATAGCTCTGTATGCTCTTTTGTAAGTGTCATGATGTGATCCCCTTATTCATTCGACTTTTACTTCAATGTTTAAATATACCTTCAAAGCATCTCATTCTCTTTTTGGGCTTCAACATATTCATCCTCTATTTGGGAACCTTTATTCTTTATTCAACTTTTCATTCTTACAAGTCAAATTAGTGATGTTTACTTCTTTAGACTTTACTTGGATACATAACCTCTTATGCTTTTAACATAGATCCATCAACTTATTAAAGGTAATGTCACATTCTCTAACAACCTTTTAGGCCTTACTCTCAGCTTCTAACTTCTTATATTGTTAATGTAGTTCAACCAAATTATTAACCACTATATTGCACTTCTTGAAGATCTTGTGGACTTTAACTTTTAGCGTTTTTGCTTTGTCTTTCCATTTTTCTTTCTCTTCTTAAAGTTTTTGAATCTTTTGCTTCATCATATCTTTTTTAACTTTAAATTTTTTTTCTTGCAAATTCTAACTCTAAAGGTATCTCATCCAACTTCTAGTTAACTCGTTGGTAATGATCTTTAAGAGTAAACACAACCTCTTTGCCCCTTTTAGCTTTTTATACTAAATATCTATGAGTGATTTTGTCAATAAATGACTTAAGACTAATTCCATTGGGCTTTTTTTAGGCTTTGATTATGCTATCAATCTTCTAAAATGTTTTAAACTCCCTATATAAGCAGTCGAATTGGTTAAGCTTATGTGTCATGAAAATAAATTGTTTAGCTTCATACTGCTTTCTCACCATAAACGATGCATATCTTGTTGACCCCTATAAGCCTAAAATGGGATTCATGTTTCATCTCTATATTGATACAACATGGGTTCTCGATTTATCCATGAGACTAACTATTTCACTTAACAGGTTATGAGCTTTTGCAACAAATACTCTCATTCTTCCTTGGACTTCTCTTCTAGCCATTGGCTTTCATAGAACTCCTTAACTAGATTCGATTACGAAGAGAGAGTTTAGAGAAAGCACTCTTTCTACATTTGAAATAGCTCTTCATCTATAAGTACAGTAATTGTGTGTAACCGAGAAAGTATGCTTTATCATTCTATCTATAATAGTTCAATGACCTGATAGTTTTTGCTAATATTATCAGTGAAGGTATCCTCTTTCAATTTGCTTAAACAAATCTACTATTTTTATCTCAATATGACCTAAGACTTTAGGGAAGATCACCATTTCATATATTGCTAAAGCTAACACATTGATTTCTTAGTCATCGTCGGGGTGTTTAGTAATGAAATCTCAAAAAAATTCTCATGGAATACCTTTATGCCCTTATTTTTCTTGGACATGTGAATTTATGAGCTCATTTTCTACTCCTAAAATATAGGTCAACTTTTTATGATATTCAAAATTTTATTTTTTCACATAAACCCTGTCTAGAAATTGGAGATGCATATTCATTAGAATCAAATACTTTTCTAAGGTCAGCATCAAATCAACTTCATTGAAGATGAAGTAATGATAGGAAAAGTCTCAAAACTACACCATTACCTTAATAAGTGAATTTTCATCCTTCACCGACAGAAGGTGTGCAATATGCTCAAACTTCTGATAAACAACTTGTTATCTTGAAGGAATAATGTTATTCTATATTTGAAAGGGCTTTCAAATCATTTTGTTTGATGAACAATTGAACTTTTTTAGGCAAGATAAAGACAAAGCCTAGGGGTAAATAGCCTTTTTCCTTTTTGCTGCCTTTTTTTTTTATTTTATCTTCGAATCATTAGGTAACTCAAACTTGAAGAACACATATGAGGTGCAAACTAGACATTTAGTGGGTTTCTTAAAAGCTTTTGTTAAAGATATTTTTAGGGTAGGGATGATATGCAATCTATATGCATGTTTATGAATATGCAAAAAAAAAAAACAAACAAAGAAATTGGTTAATTATCTTAATATAAAAAATAAACATATTAATAAAACAAAAACAATACAAGACAATAACATCGTGATTCTAAATTTGGGATTAATTTTAAAAGGTAAATAGAACACGACTTTACCTATAAGTTAAGCTTATAAGATTTACTATGTGTAGCTTAGGTTACTTCTAAAAGTTTCTAAATTGTTCCTTACATCATTGTCTATTGTAGACTAATAAGGTACCCCAATCCTCGCCCATTATAGACTATAAGTGGAAAAGGGGTTTGAATAAGAGTATTTCGCTAGCTTATGTAAAGATATGAAATCTCACGAAAGTAGAGGTACTTTACTCCCTCATAAGGAACTAAACTTGGGTGTAAAATTCATGTTATGTACATGCAAATGAATGACAATTATGATTAAAAATAAATAAATAAAATTAATACTGACATGAAGAAAATTTTTTAAATTTATTAAGTAGGCTTGGATAATAAAAAATCATTTACTAGCTTTACTCTCAACTATCCCTAGTAGAGTCGTCAAACTGTTATAACGAATAGATCCGTGGATCTATTACTAGATATAAACTTTCAGAGTCACTGCCAATATTTTTTTGTTTAGGTACGATTAGTCACCTAACTGAATTTATCTCATTTAAAGAGAAGTCTTAAGTTTGACTTAGGCATCTTTAAATAGTATATTCTAGTCCATGAAACTAGATTTTAGGTTCAAGAGTGCAATTATGGGTGAGAAAGATTATAGTACCCTTGCACCATCCATCTAAATGATTTTACTAGTTTGATTTCAAATTATCAAAATCTTAAAATATTTTTATAAATTTATCAAATAATTTAATTATTGTAAATTGATCCTAAAATTACTCTAATAGTTTGGTAGCAATTTAAGATAATTTTCTCACCTTAAGAGTATTTATGAAGACTAGTTTCTTACTTTGAAAAGGCTCAATCGTCGGATTTATTAACATATTTTATTTAAACAAATAATCAATAAAATTCTCCAATAGTTTGGTAAGATTTACTTTGATGCAAATTTATTAATGTTTGATAAGACTTTATTGTAAAATTATTTATAAAATTTATTTTAAGAAAATTCATTAAATCTTTTAATAGTTTGGTAAGATTTAATTTAAGATTTAAATCTTCTAATAGTTTGGTAGGATTAAAACAAAAAAAAATTATATTTTGAAATTCTCAAATAGTTTGGTAGAATTCATATTTTTTTTCAATTAAATCTATGAAAAATCCTCTAATAATTTGATAGGATTCATGAAATTTTTTTTAAAGAAAACATTTTTAAATTTTGAGAAAAGATAAATAAATAAAAAATAAACAAAATTTAAATACAAAAAAATTAAGTAAATAAAAAATTTACCAAATGACTTTGAAGTGGCTTAGCTCAGCTAGAGGGTACAACTCGGCTACAGGAACATTAGACAACTTAAGATTGGCAAGGCTCAGGTCTTGGCTTGGCTCAACAAGTGGTTGTTGGAAACGGATTACAAACCGAGTCACATAGGAAATTAGGTCTGGTAAAAGCAAAACACTGGATCTTAGGCTTTATTAATGCTTAAAACAATGCCATTTTAAAAAGCTATAAAGCCCTCTAATTTCTTATTTTTTCTTTAAAATTGCCTTTGCACACACTTTTTCTCTACCTCTCTCTTTAACTGTTTAAACCTAGGTAGCCATAAATTGGGTTTTATCATCGGTTTATGGAAATTTCACCAATGTCTTGTCTGAAACTTCAACTTGGTTGAAAAATTCAACCGAAATATTTAAATATTCACACAAATTTTAGATTTTTCTAGAAAATTCTAAAAAAACTATCTAATCCCAAAATTCAAATGAATTCCCAAAAATTAACCTAGAAAACGTTTCAACACCTAAAACTCATTTACCAATTTGCCTATCTTCCTCCTTCGATGTGTTGGAACACGATTTATATAAGGTTTTTTAACAGTGATTTTAATGATCTCGTTGAATACCAAAGATTGAATCTATCACAAACAGAGTCAATCCTATTTATTACTTGATTTATTCCTTAAAAAACCGGTCTGATTGCCATTACCATGCCTTGTGATTTAGTTTCCTCTTTTACTCAAGCTTGATTTTTAGCATTGAATCCCACGAACTAGATCAAATCTTTTTATTCCCTTTTCTTTTTTCTTTTTTATTTAATTTTTATTAAAGTAATAAAATAAAAAATAAAAAACTATCAATAAAAAAAGAAATATTGTTAGGCCAAAGCCCAAACACCAATGAAAAAACCCAATTATGTTTGCTGGATTCAAAAGAAAACCATCTGTTTGGGTTAAAGCCTAATTACAATTGAATGAATTTAAAAATTCAAGTACAAGCCTCGAACAAAATTAGGTGTCTACAATTATAAAAATCAAAATTATCCATTTTTTAATAAAAAAATATTATATAACAATAAGGAAAAATTACTTTTTTTTTTGTTTATAAAAATTATGTGCGTTTCAACAATAAAATTTTGAACACATTAAGTTATCTTAAATGAGTATGCTCTTAAAATTATCTTACGAATAGACTAAGCTTTGGCTAAAAATATCTTGATTGCATTGTGAAAAAAATTAGAAATTAAAAAGATTGAATGCCACATGAGAAATTTAAACAAATTTTTATATTGATATTTGAATTCCAACCAAATTAAAAAAAAATTATATTGGAGAAAACTACGTAGCATATTCCATATAATAGTAGATTTAAAAGATTACAAAAACATATGCATAATACAAATCTTGCATGATACTTACTTAACTTACCAATCTTCATCCAACAGCTAACTCAATGGCATTTTGGTTGCCACAAAGAAATTTTTATCTCCGAATCGTTGCTACCTCATCATAGATAATCAATCTATTTATTCCAGCCATTAGAGCATGTAGCCACTCATTTGATTAGGAACACTAGTCGATACATAGTTACTAGATAGCATTTGCTGATATAGACACTTACGTAAAAACTTTTTTTTTTTTACATGTAAGATAATTTCTAAAATTTCTCATTATGATGACACATAAGATATTTGTTAATTTTAAATTATTTATAAAAAATATATTTTAAACATTATTAAATTATCTAAAATTTTAAAATTTAATCAAAAGCCAATTTAAATTATAATGAAATTCATTTCTCTTGTACATCATCTTATCTCAATTTAAAACTAATTTTAAAGTAATTTATGTTTTTTAATTTATTTGCACTTAACATGATTATTTAAATTTATCACAATTTTTAAAAATATTAATTAATATCTTTAATATTTTTGATAAATAATTCTTGTATTATCTTTAATTTTTAAATATATTAGTTATAGATAAAGATAATTTAAATAAACAATCCACCAGTTTTAAAAAGTAGATTTAGATATATCTAAATTAAAATAAAATTTAAATTTAAATCAATATTTGTCGTAAACTTTTAATATTAGATTTTAAGAAAATGTAGAAAAAAAAGATATAAATACTAGAACAACTTCAGGAAAGCTTTCATTTGTTAATAGTTCTTAGTTATAGCTTTTCCAATATCACATGAAGTATATAAGCTAAATGTATTTTCCTACTATTAATTTAATCTCTCTTTTTATTAGTCTATTCTTGCTATAGAAACTAACATGCTTTTTCTGATGATAGGTTCTATTTCACTGAACATACTATTCACTCTATCAAGTAAGATTTTTTTTTTCAAATCAATTGTAACATCTCTTTTTTAATTTCTCAATTCATAATAAATTTAATTAGAACCCATTTAAGTTAATATCTTTTTTATTATGATTTAAAAACAAATAAGAAAATAAACTTAATAAATTTATTTTATTTATTTATGCAGATGAAATCACAGTGCACAACTAAATAATAGTAAGAAGAAAATATATGTTAGATAACTTTTAAACTCTAATAAGCTACGTTGGTCACTTTGATGAAATTTCTCGGGTCTAAAGTTATCAAGTAATTATTTGATTAGATATTTCTCTTTGGAAGATAAAGGTATAAAACACCAAAATTTAAATATTATTATCTGATTAGATATTATCATAGATAAAATTATTATTTAAATATATTTATGGATTAAATAAAATTATATAGCTTGAATTTTTATTGGCTTCCCATTCAACTTATTTTCCAAACAATATTCCATATTCTCACATATTTTCGCATTACTCTTTTATTGCTCTTCCATTTAAGGTGGATTTTTTTTTTCTATTTGGTTTAGGTAAGCTCTTTTTGTTTAATTTTGACTTTTTTTTTTCATATATTATGATATACAAAACTACAAAAACACATATATTCTTATATTTTTACCAGTGTAGTTTGCAGACCTTTTATTTTTTCATGGATTCTTCATTCAATCAGATAATATATGTTGTCTTTTAATTAATTATTTATTCAATATTCTCTATTCGTATAAAATAAAAATAATGCTCAGATTAATTGATATAATAGAATTGAATACCAATTTGATTTATTTCATTTTTTTCAATAAAAAAAGTCATGGAACTCTTTCTTTCTCTACAGATGTTTTATTTTTCAAATTTTTGTTATTGAATAAAATTTCCTTTGCTATTTTTTTTTTTGGTAAAAGTATTATTTTTTCTAAAATTTTAAAGTTTTATCAAGTTGAACTTTTTCTTTTGTTTTGATTTTTGTAATTGACGATGGATTCAATGGAGGTGGAAAAAGTCATGCTATAATCAAGCTTACTTTTGGTTGGTTTCTCATGGTATATTTATTCTTTCTCTTTGTTTTCTCTTGAAATTCCTATCATATTTAGTTATCCTCTTTGATTAGCTTAATAATTTTCTTTGCTAGCTTTTATCGGTTATGCCATAATTAGTTGTAATTTTATAGTCTTACCCTTGATTTGAATTCTTATCCCAAGAATTCTTATGTGTAGATAGTCTCGAAAATCACTAGTGATAACATGTAATGAATGTCATTCCACAAAAGTATAATAGTTCCTTAATATAACAACCAAGTTCCATCACTATAGCATAAACAACAACAAAAATTAAAGTAACAATAAAAAAAAAGTTTACGCATTCCCAACCCCTCCTCCAAGGAAATAATTAAATTAAAAAATTATCACATTAATTAAAAAAAAACCAGAACATGACCAAATCTTAACCATTCTGTATAACCCTACAAAAATCATATATATATATATTATATTACAACATATATATACATCTGATACAGTTTGCTACATGGATACTGTAGATACCTTATTTTGTCCGAGATTTTTTTGAGACGAAAATGAGCTTTGAGCCCAATAAGAAAATTTTTAATTTTAATTTGATTTATTTGTTATTGTTATTATTATTTTTGGTTTAATTTTACCTATTAAAAAAAGTTCAAAAAAAGAGGAAGTCAGAAAATGAAAAGGAAAGTTTGAAAATCTTGGATTCGATCCTTTTGGGCTTTATTTATGCATAATCAAATTCACAAGAATAAAATCACAATTAAATCCTAGATTACTAGAATCACAGAAAATCAATGAAATTAACCGAGATTAAATCCCTAAATATACAGAACAATTACAGACAGAAAGTGGGGGGAATTTTTTTTTCTAGAATTTTTTGGAACTTTGGTCTTTCTGGCATTCATTTTTTTATTTGGGGATTGTTTGGGGAAAAGAGGAGATAAAAAAAAACACAGAGTAATCTCGTATATTGTAACAACTTCACATAAAAAAATCCCAACAACCCAAAAGCAACCTTGCAAACCTAGAACCTGTGATAAGCAATTTCAAGGTCAAAGACATTAACATAAGCAATCAGTGAACTGAGTTTCACAGCAATTTGAACACAGAAAGGAAATTTCAAAATCAATCCAATCCATCATCAAGAAAAAAAAGTAACATTAGTTTTTTTTAGATATTAGGTTTTTTTGGATTTTCGATAAAAAAAAAAAGAAGAAGTTTCGACAAAGACTTGATGCAGCACATGATAGACCAAAGAAGGAAACAACGATAATGGTCACCGGTAATGAGTTTTGATTGTTCTTCTATTAAAGAAGGGGAAAGTTAAAGTTTTTGAGAGAAGTATAAGTTTTTTGAAACTGTTAGGAAATGGTTTAAGTTTTTCAAAACATACCATTTTAAAGAAAACAGGTAGTCATGAACCTTGTCGGTGGAGGCGACACTAGTCTCATTTGGTGGCCAAAGTTTTAGTTTAGTAAGGGGGCTACATTTTTGGTTTTGCAAAACCAAGGGAGAAAAATAAAATGACAATGGCTTATTAGTTTAAAAAGTTGGCTTGAATCTGAAGGCCTAACCCAAGACCAAAAAAAAGGTTAATCTTTAACTTGATCAAAATTTTGGTTTAGGCCCAAATTTGAGTTGGTTAGTCCAAGATCAGATTTGAGTTGATCATGCTAAGCTTTCATAATTTTTCACTAGGCCAAAGTTTGCACTAGGTTTAGTATTTCTTGTAGATTTCATTTTGGTCTAGCTCAGCCTATTTAGGTCATTTTTATAGTTGGCTTGTATATTTATTTTATTGCTTATTTCTTTGCATGCATTTTTAAATTGATAATGTTTTCTGAAATATCTAAATTATTTTTTTGTATAAAATCCTACCAAACTATTTGAGGATTTTTCATAAATTTAAATTTTTATGAATTCTACCAAACTATTGGAGAATTTCATAAATCAATTTTACAAAAAAAATTATTATTAATAAAATATTTTATTTTCATCATACCAAACTATTGAAGGTTTGCATCTTAAATTAAATCTTACTAAACTATTAAAAAATTTAATATATTTTTTAAAAGTAATTTTACAATAGAATCTTTTTAAAATATTGGGAGATTTGCATCAAAGTAAATCCTATCAAACTGTTGGAGGATTTTACTAATTATTTTCTTAGATAAAATATATTAATGAATCCAATGATTGAGCCTTTTCAGAGTGGGATACTAATCTCTATGAATACTCCTGAAGTGAGAAAATTATATTAAATTACTATCAAACTATTGAAGCAAATTTAGGATTAGTTTCTAATAATTAAATGATTTGGTAAAATTATAAGAATATTTTAAAGCTTGAATAATTTGAAATCAAACTGGGACCATTCTCTAGATAGGCACTGTGAGGGTGTTATAACCTTCCTCTTGTGTAATCACATTCTTGAACCTAAAATTTGATTTTGTGGACTATAATCTACTATTTAAAAATACCTAAATCAATCTTGAAACCCTTTTTAAATGGGACAGATTTTGTCAAATGATCAATCACACCCAAACAAAAAGTATTGGTGACGACTCTTTTAATCCATGTTTGGCGATGGATCCATGGATCTATACATTATGATAGTTTAGCTACTCTATTAGGAAAATTAACAGTCAAGCCAGTAAATGATTTCTTATTATCCAAGCCTAACCTAATAAATTTGAGAATTTTATTTTTCTTTCCTTGTTTGTTATTTATTTATTTATTTATTCATTTTCATATATCTGTCATTCATTTGCATATGTAAAATATGAGCTCTGTACTTGAGTTATGTCCCTTAGGAATGAGTCAAGTACTTACGCCTTTGTGAAATTTTATGTCTTTGCATGGGCTAGCGAAAAACTCCTACTTAAATTTAACCTTTTTTGCTTTTAGCCTATAATGAGTGAGGATTGGGATGTATTACTAGTCTATAATGGATAATGATGTAAGGAACAATGTGAAAACTCTTAGACTAAGAAATCTTTGAACCTAGCATATAAGTAAACGCTAAGGGTCAAAACTTAAGTTAAAGCCATGCCTTCATTTATGTTAGAAAATTTTAAATAGCATACATGATAGGACATTTATTTTGCTTGTAAATTTATATATATTTTTTGTATATATTATTTTCATACTAACCCTTTACGTTGTTTTTTTGTATATATTATATTGTTCTTTATATATATCATGTTTACTAACCACTTTTCTTTTATTGTATATACATGAATTCACACCATTAAATCCTTTTTATTGCAATCATGTATTTTTGCATTCAATCTCATACATAATTGGATAGTTCCATAAACATCATTTTAAATATGCACCTTAATTGTGGTATAGCAAAGTTCAAAGATAACTTAACTAACTCACCATCAGTATAACACTCGAGCCCAAGCTAAAAGAATGGAGCAAAATAATACGAGCCGCATTGAAAAGTTGAAGAGAGCCCAAGAAGAGCTTAAAGAAAAGTTAAGCAAAATTTTGGAAGAACTAAACAAGCTAAACAAAGGGAAGACTATAGAAAAAATGGCTAAACCTAAAGATCATTCATATTATGATGTTATTGATCCTTTGTATCTTTATGGTTACAGCCCATAGCAAGCCCAATCCAC
This sequence comes from Durio zibethinus, assembly GCF_047325235.1. NCBI lineage: Eukaryota > Viridiplantae > Streptophyta > Magnoliopsida > Malvales > Malvaceae > Durio > Durio zibethinus. Next base: position 5,239,907 of record NC_143181.1, read on the forward strand.
TTAAGGTACATCACTACAATAGTTCATATTTTTTGTAAGGTACACTTATATAAGAAAGCCATCTACACCAACTCAGGGGTAATTTTAAAGTTTTGCTAATCTTGCCTTAACTAAAAAGATAATAATGTCAATCTTGATTCCTAATTTAAATGACTCCAAGAAGAATAAGAAGCTAGAATTGAAGGCGGTTGAAAGTTTAGATGACTCTAAGTCTGAACATAAGATGAACTTACTGGAAGAGAGACTACAAGCTGTTAAAGGTATAAACTTTTATGGCTCCATAGATACAACTGACCTCTACTTAATCCCAGATGTTGTAATGCCACCAAAGTTTAAAGTTTTAAAGTTTGAGAAGCATAATGGTACTAAATGCTTGATCACTCATGTCACTATGTATTGTCAGAAAATAGCTATTTACACTAATGATGAGAAGCTATTGATACATGTGTTCTAAGATAGCCTTATTGACTCAGCTGCAAGGTGGTATATTTAGTTAGATCGAACCCATATTCGTTCTTGGAAGGAGCTTGCTCAAACATTTATTAATCAGTACAACCACATCATAGACTTGGCTCTTAATTACCTTTTTTTACAAAGCATGAAGAAAAAGGCAACAAATTCTTCAAAGAATATGCCTAACAATTAATAGATATAACTACTCAAGTTTAACCTCATTTGACTGAGAGAAATAACAGTATTGTTCATTAGTACCTTAAAAGCATCATATTATGAGAAAATGATAGGGAACATAGTTGACATAATGATATCAAAGAAGATTATTGAAAATACCATAAATAGTGGCAAGCTTGAAGAGAGAGAGGCCAGTAATGCCAATAAAGGTGGAATGCCTAAGAAAAAAGAAGCTGAAGCCTAAGTGGTGAGTTTTGAGAGGCAACAATCCAGAAGTTATACTCCATATCCACCATATGTCCATCCTACTAACTACTTAGCAACCAATAATATTGTACAAGTCTCTTACCGGCCTCTTTGCCTAGCCATGAACAACATCGCTCCAAGTCCCTATCAACCAATTTTTCAAACAACTACATATGGGCCTAGTTTTGTTAATACGTTAGTTTCAAGGCATTACAATCAAACAAATAGTTTGGGAAGATTTAAGGGCAACCAAGACAAAGCTCATATTGATTTTGTCTCTATAAATTATACTGAGCTATTTTCAGAATTAATCAAGAATGACCTAATATCCCTAATCCTTTTGGAGCCATTAAAATCACCTTATTTCAAATGGTACAATGTTAATGTCACACAAGATTACCATAATGAGAATGTGGGTTACTCTATAGATATATGCCCTGTTTTCAAGCACAAGGTGCAAAGTTTAATTCGAGTAGGCTCAGTGAACTTGAACAAGTCATAAAAATTGAATGTCAATAAATACTTTTTGCTCAATCACCCAGGGGCATGATTTGAGAAGACTGATTAAAACTAATTATCATCTTAGAAGTTTTTGAGAATATGTATCTTTTTTATGTACTTGGATTTCATCTGATTTTTTATCATTTTAATCAAAGTGATAAATTTGATGCATTTTCATGACATTTCTTTTTTGTGTGAATCCTCATTATGTATTTTTACTTTCTCATATCTTTTCTCATATCTATTCTTTGATTTCAAATAATGAATGTTCAAATAGTTATGACGATAATTCATAATTTGATTTTGAAAATATCATTCATGATGATCTGAGTGATAGATAAAGATTGTTAATTCATTGAGACTACTAAATAAAAAGAAGATAAATTTGGTTAAGAGTTTTGAAAGTGATGTAATACATGATCTTTGTAATTGTTCATTCACAAGTATAGTCTTGATCAATAAATGTTTTGCATAAAAAGTACTCATGTTCGAGATGAGAAATAGTTATCTTTCTTTTATCATTCACAAAAAAAGTAAAATTATCCTTTGCTACCCCGTTTGAGCTTTTTGAAATTTTTTTGAAGAACCCTAATCACGGATTACGCCCACACTATAGGCAAAGTTTGTAAAGCTTGTTTATCTTTAGTTATTTCAGGGGCAAAGCCTTTTGGTGCTCAAATTTTTCTTGAAAAATGATGAAAAAAAAATTGATGGGGAAAAATGTCAAGTTGCTTTACATAAAAAAATGATCTTTGGTTTTATTACTCTTCAAATATATTTTGAGCTAATTTTATCTATTTATTTCATAACCCATCACTTTAGCCTACATTACCTCCTTAAAAGGTCTATTTTGATCAAATATGGATATTCAAATTGAAAAATCATGAATTGAACTAAGTCAAATTTGCTACTGGATTGTTGAAATTTTGATTAAAATATCACTAATGGATCAAAAGGAGAAGAGAAATGAGAAAAAAAGTTGAGAAAGTGAGGTGACAAAAATGAAAAATGAAAAAAAAAAGTAAAAAAGTAAAAAAAAAAAGTAAGAAAAAAAAGAGAAAAAAAGAAAACTTAAACTGAAAACCCAAAAAGACGATTTAAGTAATAACATATATAAATAAAATAGAGACTTGGAAAAACAGCTTCATTTGAAGATCACTAGGATATGGATTTTGTTCAAAGATAAAAAATGTCAATTGAATGTGTTTTTGAAGAAGAATTCTAAGTTAGATTTTAAAATTATCTGAACAATCATTATTCTGTTTTTGATATCCCATTTAAATAGTCATAACTTTTTGCTTTCATTTATCTTTGAGTTATTTTTTACCATATTTTTTTCAATAATGATGGCCCATTTCTCTTATTCTTTACCTAGTGTACATCCCTTGAATGAATTGAGAAAATGTATCATGTTTATCACGAATTAGAATGATGATAAATGAATGAATGATGAAGTTCATAAAAAATTTTTCATTCTTTTCAAAGAAATTCAGGATGATAGAAGCCTTAGAAAATGATATGAAAAGGGCAAATAAGGTGATCCGGGGATGAATACAATGATTAGTCAACATAACCTGTAAGTTAGGATCAGATGAGAAAAATAAATGGATCGAATGATGGGATTTGCTATGAGATCTTTAATAATAAGAAGTTGTGAAAGAATATATGAGCTGATAGAGTCTTTAGAACCTCGTTACCACAATTAAAATTTCATGCCATTGATTTAGTAACATTTGCATAACATGCATTGTGTTTAAATCCATGATAATCACATTTGAATCATGATTGGGGCATGCAAGTGGAGCACATTTGAATCATTGTATGACATTTGCATTTACATCATTAAGTGAGAATTTGAATTGTTACATTTGGAAGGTATTTGTATTATTAGCATGACATTTGTTTTGTTAGGAAAAACTATTTGATTTTTGATTCCTCAAATGAGGAAGATCTTTCATTTTTGGACAAGGAATATTTTCCAAACTTTTAAAGTTCTAAAACCTTGGTTTAAAGGAGCTTTTCGAATTTAAATCTCAAAAATTTTTGAATGAGAATATTTGAAATTTTGGATAGGAATTCCTAAACTTTTTTTATGAGAATCTTTAAAAATTTGGTTGTGAAATGTTAAAGTTTATGAAGGTGAATTTTGAAAATTTTGATGCGAATCTCTAACTTTTTTCAAATAAAAATCTTTAACTTTTGAATGTGAATCTCTAAAATTTTTCAAATATAAACTTTGGATGTGAATCCGTATAAAAATCTTTAACTTTTGAGTATGAATCTCTAAAATTTTTGAATAAAAATATTTGAATTCTAGAGATGAGCTTTGAAATTTTTGATGTGAATCCATGAATTTGTTTATATGAAACTTTAAATATTTTGAATGTGAATCTTTGAATAATTGTTTGTGAATAATAGTTTGTGAATTTTTACAATGATGAAATTTTTTGCAAAACAAAAAATTTTATAAACGTGAAGTTCTTGCAAATCTAAATTTAAGCGAATCTTAAATTTTTGCGAACCTAAAAATCTTGCTAATCTGAAACTTTTTGAACCTAAAATTCTTACAAACTTGAAACTCATGTAAATGTGATTTTTTTGTGAATCTGAATATCTTGCGAACCTAAAACTCTTACTAATCTTTGAATTATTATAAACCTAAAACTCTTACAAAAATTGGAATTTTTGTAAACTTTTGTGAATCTTGACCTTATATGAATCTTGAAATCTTTGTGAATTTTTTACGAAACTTGAAATTCTTACAAACCTTTGTGAATATTGACTTTTTACGAATTTTGAAGCCCTTATGAATTTTTTGCAAAACTTAGAATATTGGGATCTTTCAACTTCTGTTATGAAACCTTACAAATTTTTGCAGTTTTGTGAACCCTTGAATTTTCAAATTATGAATCTTTGGATTTCAAGTTAAAAGTTTTTAGTTTTTCTAGACTCGAACAAAATGGACGAAGAGAATATTTTTGAATTTTAAAATTGTAAAGGCATTTATTTTAGAGTATTTTTTTCTCAAAGACATCTGGAGATGATCTATAAGACCTTCGGGTATGATCTTTGAAAATTTATTGATCATTTGATCTTATATCTCAATTTAGACCTAGACTTAATTATCTTTAACCTTAGTTTGGTCCAAGTTATTTTATTTTTTTGATTTACGGTTCAATTCTGATCATTTATTTTCGAACTCTGCTCAATCCATATCATTTTATTTTTCTAACATGCGTTTCAATCTCGATTACTCATCTTCGACCTTGACTCAGTCTAGGTCATTTTATTTTTTTAACTTACGATTCAATCCTAATTAATCATCTTTGACTTGACTTGATCTAAGTCATTCATTTTTTTTACCTATGATTCAATCCCAATCACTTAATTTTGATCTCAGTTCAGTCCAAATCATTTTATTTTTTGAACTTGTGGTTCAATCTCGATCATTCATCTTTAACTTTGACTCAGTCTAGATCATTTAATTTTTTGACTTATAGTTCAATCCTAGTTATTTATTTATTTTTATCTCAACTCAGTCCGATGATTTATTTTTTTTGACTTGCGGTTCAGTCCCAGTCACTTATTTTTTACCTTGGCTCAATCTAGGTCATTTTATTTTTTTAACTTGTGGTTCAATCCCGATCACTTATTTTCGATCTTGGTTTAATCTAGATCATTTATTTTTCTGACATATGGTTCAATCTTGATCAATCATATTTAATATTAGCTCAATCAAGATCATCCATTTTTCTGACTTTGTGACTTGGTCCCTTGTTACCTTTTTTTTTATACAACGCGATCACTTTCATATTCAGCTTTGGCTCAATCTAGGATATTTATTTTTCTGACTTTACAATTTAGTCCTAGTTACCTATTTTAAAGTTGTTTAACCTTTGTTTAAAAAAGCCTATTTCTTGATCTATTGTATGCTTCTATTTAGAGGATCCTTAAGTTGACTTAAACAAAAATGGATGTTTATTGTTTTTATGCAATTCTAGTTTTACAGAAATTGTGCAAACAGTAGCAACTGTAAACACCTTATTTTGTCCGAGATTATTTTGAAACAAAAATGAGCTTCAGGCCCAATAAGAAAATTTTTAATTTTAATTTAATTTTTTTGTTATTATTTTTTTTGTTTAATTTTACTTGTTTAAAAAAAAAGTTCAAAAAAAAATTAAAGAAGTCAAAAAATGAAAAAGAAAGTTTGAAAATCTTGGGTTTGATCCTCTTAAGCTTGATTTACGCATAATCAAATTCACAAGAATAAAATCACAATTAAATCTTAGATTACTAGAATCACAGAAAATCAATGAAATTAATTGGGATTAAATCCTTATATAGATAGAACAATTACAGACACAAAGTGAGGGAAATTTTGTTTTTTTAGAATTTTTTAGAACTTTGGTCTTTCTAGGATTCATTTTTTGATTCGAGGATTGTTTGAGGAAAAAAGGAGACAAAAAAAAAAACATAAAGTAACCTCGCATATCATAACAATCTTGCATGAAAAATCCCAACAACCTAAAAGCAACCTTACAAACCCAAAACTTGTGGAAAGTAATTTCAAGGTCAAAAACATCAACACAAGTAATCAGTGAATTGAGTTTAACAACAATTTGAACCTAAAAAGGAAAATTCAAAATCAATCCAATCCATCGTTAAAAAGAAGAATGTAGCAACAATTTCTTTCAGATATTAGGTTTTTGTTGGATTTTTGGCAAAAAAAAAAAAGTTTCGACAAAGACTTAAGATAGCACTCGGTATACTAGAGAAGGAAACAGTGGTAATGGTCACCGGTTCTGAGTTTTGATTGTTCTTCTGTTAGAGAAAGGGAGAGTTAAAGTTTTAGAGAGAAGTATAAGATTTTTGAAACTATTAGGAAAGGCTTTAATTTTTTCAAAACATACCATTTTGAAGAAAAGAGGTAGTCGTGAACCATGCTGGTGGAGGTGACGCTAGTCTCATTTGGTGGCCGAAGTTTCTGTTTGGTAAGGCAGCTGTGCTGGTGAAAGGGGGTTACGTTTCTGGTTTTGCAAAAATAAATGAGGAAATAAAATGAGAAGGGCTTATTGGTTTAAAAAGTTGGCCTGAATCTGAAGGCGTAACCCAAGACCTAAAAAAATGGTTAATCTTTAACTTGATCTAAATTTTGGTTTAGTTCTAGATTTGAGTTGATCGTGCCAAGCTTTCATAATTTCTCATTAGGCCAAAGTTTGAATTGGGTTTGGTATTTCTTGTGGATTTCATATTGGTTTAGCTCAACCCATTTAGGTAATTTTTATCGTTGGCTTGTATATTTATTTTATTACTTATTTCTTTGCATGCATTTTTAAATTCATAATGTTTTCTGAAATTTCTAAATTATTTTTTTTAATAAAATCTTACCAAATTATTAAAGGATTTTTTATGAATTTAAATTTTTATGAATTTTATCAAACTATTAGAGAATTTCATAAATCGATTTTACAAAGAAATTATTATTAATAAAATATTTTGTTTTCATCCTACCAAAATTATTGAAAGATTTGGATCTTAAATTAAATCTTTCCAAACTATTGAAATATTTAATATATTTTTTAAAAATAAATTTATAATAAAATCTCATTAAATTATTGAGAAATCTGGATAAAAAAAAATCTTACCAAACTATTAGAAGATTTTACTAATTATTTTCTTAGATAAAATATATTAATGAATCCGATGATAGAGCCTCTTTAGAATGGGACATTAATTTTCATGAATACTCATAAGGTAAAAAAATTATTTTAAATTGCTACCAAACTATTGAAGCAAATTTATGATTAGTTTTCAATAATTAAATGATTTGGTAAAATTATAAGATTACTTTAAGGCTTGGATAATATGAAATCAAACAGATACCATCTTCTAGATGAGTGTTATGAGAGTGTTATAACCTTTCTCACCTGTAATCGCACTTTCAAATCTAAAATTTGATTTCGTAGACTAGAATCTACTATTTAAAGATACTTAAGTCAATCTTAAGACTCTTCTTTAAATTGAATAGATTCTGTTAGGTGGCCATTCACACCTAAAAAAAAAGATTGATGACGACTCCTTTAATTCATATCTAGTAATGGGTCTACGGATCTATACGTTATGATAAACACTTATGTAAATAATTTTTTTGAATGACATGTAGGATAGCTTTTTTAAAAAAATAAGATAGCTTTTTTAATTACAAATTAGATAATTTTAAAAATTTTTAAATAACAAAATTTTCTAAATTATAATTAAAAATTAAATCAATTTAGATATATGTTTTTTAAAATTAAAATCAATATTTTCACCTAATACAATTGTCTTTATAATTTTACGATTAATGTTTTATTTGTCATTTTTAAAAAATATAAATAAAAAGTATTTATATATATATTTATATTATATAATATATTTTTAAAATTTTATTAAAAATATCAATTAATTTAGTCAATTCAATTATTAATTTTAAAAATAAAAAATCAATCAAATTAATTGATTAAACAAATTTATTTAATCAACAAAAATGGAATCAAACTAATCAAATCAACTTGATCAAATTCAATTGATTTGATCAATTAAATAGATTAAAATTACTTATAATCAACTTTAATAATACATACTCAACTTCTCTCAAACTTAATCTCTGCTTTTTTAAAATAATTTTCCATAATTTAATACTATTATTTATTCAAAATTTAAAACTATTTCATTTCAATTTTTACAAGAGCATAATTCTATATTAGATATCAACCTCAAAATAATTGAAAAGCACAAATATTTAGAAAGCCATATAGATGTTGAAAAGTATGATATTACTGAAACTCTTACAAAAATAAATACACATGAGTAAGTTATCACATATATTATTTAAACATTTAAAATTATTATTTCCCTTAAATAAATAAAACTTATCTTAAAATTACAAAAATCTGCGAGTGTATAAAAATTATAAAAGAAACTAGAGATGATATAAATTGAATAAAGTCTAGTTGAAGTGATAAGACTTTTAGTTTCTATTTTAATATTTTGTTGGTATACTTAATAATATTATTCACAATATCTTCTAGATGTTTTTGCTTTCTCCAATATTATTTATCGTATATTTTAATATTTGTTAAATTTTTAATTAAAATTTTTATTTTATTATGATTTGATATTTTAATTATATTATTTATATTTTACATATATTTTGAACATTTAAATAATTTAATAATATTAATTTTTATTTTTATTTAAATTTAAATAAAATAAAAATAATTTATGTATCGTACAAATAACAAGCTAGTAATATATATATACATATTGGTTTTTTTTTAAAATTCTATTACTCGAATCTAATCATTAAAATTAAAATTGTTAATATTTTATTAACAGATTGCAATGTTATTGCGTAAGATTTAAACAATAAATATCTCCATTATTACTTTTTTTTTAAAACCTTGATATTATAATCATAATAAATTAACTAAATTTCGTTTGTCTTAATGAGTCCAAACCCATATTATTGCCTGTCACGACCAATGTTGGATCTAACTTTTGAAATGAGTAGCAAAGATTCCTTGAACAATGCAAAAGGGAAAGGAAAAGGAAAAAGAAAGGAAAGAAAAGAAAAGCAAAGCAGTCTCCAAATAAATAATCAACGATCATACATAAAATTCCTATTTTTAAGTTAATTACTTACTTCATTTTGCATTGACATATTTCAAAACATTAGATAAATAAAATAAAATTCAAAATTTGTTCTCTAATTTAAAAAGATTAATGAAAAATTGAAAAAAATTAAAATTCAGATTACAACATCTGCAATGTTTTTTATCGTCAAATTGTATTTTTTTTATATATAAAAACACCCCATTGTATGGCATAAAAAAAAAACTCATTATATAAGTTCACCGACAAAATCAACAAAAGTAATGATGATATCAACAAGTGATTAGTTCAATCAGTTAAGGTTATTTTTTTCGACACCTATCTTAAACTGTCAGGTACGATGACTTGCAGTCACATGTCTTAAGCTATCAGATATGATCCATCTTGTCCTGACCTGAAGGACTGAACAACCTATCTATTCTCAGATTTTTCTTTAAAAAAAAAAAAGTAATGATGATGATCCATTATATATTATCATAAAGTATTCCAACTACATAAATAATGCACTTCACAAAAGAACAATAAAGTTTTGTTTTTGGGCAATTGCAGTACTCTACATGACAATCATATATACTTTGATGAACAAAGATTAAATTAGGACATTATAATGTATTTAGGAATAGAGAAATCTCAGATTGATTGATGCTCTGCATCACATTTTCCATCCCGGTCTTAGAAGGGTTGCTGCTAAGATCACATGATGTGTTGCAAATTTCTCACACTGAAAATTGTCCTGTAGGAATTTTCATGTGCTTCACTTCAACAACAACTTCATCCCCTCATTTGGACCAAAAAAATCCAAAAATTAGACCCCAATATCCCATATTCAATATAGAAGAGATGGGGTTCCTTCTCAGCAAACAGAGATGAAAGGGAGCAGCATAGCCCATAGAGAGAATTAGAGATCAAAGCTATGAGCAGAAAGGGGACCAAATACAATGTAGAAGAAACAATTGGAGATGAGACCCATGCCCTAAGTGATGGATCCAAAATTTTTTTCTAAGCTATCTATTTGTAATATATATAATGCTTACGAATTTATCAATTTTATAAACGAAAAAATTTAAAAATTTTAAGGTATATTAGGAAAATTTTTCTTTAAAATTATCTTATTTTCACTTTTTAAGAGTATTCATAGAAAAATTTTAAAAATTTTAAAAGTGTCAAAGAAAATTTTTCTTTTAAATTTTCTTGTTTTCATCCTCTTCCCCTGCATACCTTCCATTTCACTAGAGGACAGGAGATTACAGTGCTCTAAAAGGCAATGTCTGCAGTTTTTCAGCTTCTAGCATCTGCTTATATAGGCAACGGCCATCTTCATGCTTAAAATTTGTCAATTGCAGATAGATATACGATTTCTATACATAGGAGTTTTGTTACAAATTTTTGGACAGTCAAAAGTTTGCGACCATTTTACAGATCCTGTGTTTTTTCTGTCTGCTTACTGATGAAAGATTGTTAGTTTTTGTCATGCAAAACCTAGATACTAGAAAAAGTTGCAGTCATATACCAACATCTAAATCTAATGTAGATTTAGATGTTGTGGTCCATTAATGGAAATTACTATGGTTGGCAGGTAAGTAAACTGTGAATTTTTTAATAAGAGCAGCAGCCACTTATGGTCTCAAGTTTCAACAGTTTGTTCCTAGTGACAGTGACATTTTTGACAATAAACAAAATAAACTGGGGGCTCCCACGCATTTTCCAAAGACCTATGAAAATAGATGGAGTAGGAATAGCATGAAAAACCCTAACATTTAACCGTAAGCATATAGAAAAGATTATTGATTACATTGAATATGACACACTTAATTTGCATAATTGATACATTATATAAATTGAATATGTAGAAACCCCCACTTGAGATGCCAAAAAATGTTTTCATCTCCATGTGGATTTCTTCTCCTAAATCAAAATATTACACTAAAATATGAATTTTGGTCACTGTCAGTAACATCTTCAAGCAACAACTGAAGATCATCAATGAATATATAGGAATGGACAAAAAGAAAGGTGTAATGCCTTGACTTTGCTTTTTGTTTTGAATTTGTTTTTGCCTTAGCAAAAACTCCATAGACGAATATCGCCTTCCTCATAAAAATCATCTATCATTGGTGGATCAAATGGGGCTACATTGAACATCTGATCAATATACTTGGGAGATTGTAGGCTGTCAAAGGAGTACCAGGGTTCCATCAAAGAAATAGGCTCGTTGTTAGCCACAAGTGATTGTATTAGTGACACATCATCATCAACTTGATCAGATGGTGAGGAGGACATTGATGGGGAAGAGACTGATGATGACGGGGATGTTGAGGGAGGAGGTGGCGATATTGATGGGGTAGTGGCATTGTCAACAAAACTATTTGCAGCTGCTGCTGCCACCCTTTGTATCGACTTAGGAGACATAATGGTATCTGGAATGTAATGCGAGGATGTAATTGGGAAGTTAAGATTTGCTGAGGAACCTTTGAGGCATAGAAGTGCAGCATCATAGGCTCTAGCAGCTGCTTCTGGTGTTGAATAAGACCCTAACCATATTCTTGTTTTCTGATTTGGAGCCCTAATCTCTGACACCCAAGAGCCCCAACTCCTCATTCTTACACCCTTGTACTTCTTCTTTTTGCAGGTTGATGATGATGCTGGAGATGTTGATATCATTTGCTTTGATGGCTCTGGTTGGATCTTGTGCTCAATCTTCACCATTGACAAGGAGCTATCAAGAAAGATCAAATAGAACAACGAACAGCAGTCTTCAGTTATCAATCAAGTGTTGAATGATCACTGCTCTGACGAGAAAAGGATCAAATGCTTTGGTAGCTTTTGCTTTTGGTTTCTTGTTCTTCTAAAAGTGACGAAAGGAATGAGGTAAAGAGCTTAATGTGGGAAGAAAGAAGGGTGCTGCTATTTATAGATTGGGAACTTGAGTTTTTAAAGTTGGAAATCCCTATCAGTATGGTTCCACATATGAATACCAAAATGGCTGACAGATATTTCAGCTTTATATAAATGGAAAATATGTATTACTTTCCTGCTTCATGGTAAAACCCCATTCCTCTATGGCTGGTATTATAAATATTTTCCACCAAACATGTGGAAGAAAAATATTGTGATTAATGACAGGGAAGAAATGTCAATTTGCAAACCTCAGCACTCAACCTACTTTTTGATTTGAGGAGGGAAGATCAAGGAAGCACAGATGGTTTGTACATTAACAAATTACAGCTAGAAAGCATCTTTGAATATTTCAATATCACATCATTAATGTAGACAAGTTATTTCTTAGACTTTCTATAGAAAGATTTAACAGCCAGTAGATCAACAAAGACATTGTAACATGCTATGATTTGAAAGTTGTTAGAAGTGAATGATTCAAACTAATATTGATCTGACTTTTTTAGGAGGCATGCAGTTAAAATGACTGAAAAGAATTCAACTTGAAAGTCTACAATTAATTTCCAAATCTATGGCTGTAACTTTTTTTTTATTTGAAGCTATTAGGATTTGAACCTAGTAGCTAAAATTAAAAGTTTAACACTTCACCAATAGATCATCAGCTGCTATAACTTCAAATGGAAAAGGCAATTGAGTTGAATTGGATCAGGAAACCCGTATGAACTCATGCAGCAATCAAACACTAGCAAATAAATCTTAATAAAAATTGAAAGTTAAATGATTGTTTGTAGAGTTCCTTGACTTACCTGGAAAGTCACCCCCACCCAGAGATGACTCCCAGCAAATGCACAATAAACAAAAACTAGACCAAGGGCAAACCAGAACTTTTTTACCAGGGTGTTTATTATATTATGTTTCACTGTTCATGTTCAAACCATTTATGGCTAATCATATTTTGTAAAAATAGATTGATTATGGCAAAAACCCTTTTGTTTGTTTGATATAGTAATGTGGGTTTAGAGAGAAACATAGAATTCTTCATAGGCAACTTCCAGGATCTGCAGGCTCATTTTTAATGAGCTTTTTGGCCTTTGGTGGGGTGTAATATGCATAAATTTGAAAGGAAAAACAATGGATATTAAGTATTAACACAACGCTAAAGAGACGCGCAGTCCAAAATAGTACGAATACACAACACTCAACAGCCATTGCCAATATAGAAAAAAAAAAGCAAAAAAAAGAAAAAAACAGCTGTTGCTGCTCTGTCTCGCAGCTCTAAAACCGCGTCTCTTGGCCTGTATGCAAACTGCAAAACTCTTAACTCTTTCTCTCTATCTCTCTTTAAATTATATTCACAGATTATTAATAAATTAAAAGCCTTAAGACACATGATCTCTCTACCGTTTCATGGTATTTTGCTTACCTGCTTGCGCCTGCATTACTTGACTTTCTTCCCAAGTTTCTCACTCCTGCTACACTTTGAATTCTTCTTTTTTTTTTTTTTGAAATTCGAGGGGATTCTCTTATGGTACGGCAAAACCAATATCAAGTACTGGTCTACTTTTTTTTTCCCCAGATTTTTACTTTTAGGAAAATGCCTGACATGGGGCACATGCGTTGAAGTTTGAAACAAGCCCTTTTCGGGGACAAAATACCCTGTCTAAAGTTGGGGCCATAGGACCATAAGAATACGTATATGGTAATAGTTGATTAGTTTCACACTAGGAATGGATGGGATGAGCCAAATTTCGTGTAGTATCCATTGCTTTGCTGCAGAGTGTGTTTTGTCAACTTTCCAGCACACCGTTGTTGCCATTGTCGGGCAAATGGGATATGATATGCCTGGCAACGTGCAAAGATTTGCAAGAGAGTATACATAACAAAGTTCCAATTAAAGGGTCATAAAAAGCAGGCCTTTGGATAAAGATAAGAAAACTGTCTGTAATAATAATGTGGAAATGAATACATATGCTGTTGAATGGTAACACTCCATTTTGGTAATGACTTTTCATTAAGCTTCTTAAAGAAAAAAAACTAAATTTTGAGTTTCACTCTATTAATTCATACAATTATCTTTAAAATGTAATTTTTCAATAAATTTGAAGTTTAAATTCGAACAACTAGAACTCTTTCCTTTATTTTCAAGACTAATAGTATTTTTGTGCAAAGAGATGCTCTTTCCAAAGATATTATTCATGTGAGAAAAGAATAGTGTCGTCAATCCGTACAAATCCTGCTTCTTACCCTCCTTCCTTCCCATTGCCACACTTTGGAAAACATTATAGTAAAATCATTAAGTCAAATAAGAATGCATCATTTTCTTAAAATTAGAGAGCATTGTCCTAAATTAATTGCGAATTATTATGCTATATATTCAATCAGATACTGCTGCTGGCACTCCGATTTGCGATAAGCAACATGCATTTTAAAATAATTTACCTTCACATGTTCAGGCCATCCTTTGCTCATTTTTTATCTTAAATTTGTCAGAAATTTAGGAATGAAACAAGGGTTTAGTTTCTTGGAAATGACGGAAATTTCATTTTCTATATTGACCACAGCACTGAGCCTGAGCATTGCAGTTGCAGCAGCAGCAACAAGACTGTGGACTGTGGTTCAATTCTAGCCTACAGCCTACCAACAAAAAACAGCACTCAAGTTGAAACTAGGAGTTTTTGTTTACTGCTTGTAATGTTTTGGGCAGTGTTATACCAAATGAATTGTTTCAACTCAGAAAATCCTTGAAAATGGATCATTGATCATTTGTAATCCTACAATGCAATTTTCTTTCATCTAAGTCTACCTATTGCAAGATCGATCATGGTATTTCAGGGCAATGCTGAAGGATCGGATTTGGTTCAAAATATCGTAAAACGAGAACTGCGTATGACATTTGAACATAAATATCTTAGCAATAAGATGTTCAATATCTTTGGTATCCCATTTTCTGTTGATAGATAGGATTTTCAATCATTTTTGTATAGATTTATAGTTTCCTTTGTACAAACTTTCAATTCAAATTCCCCCTCAATTCAGTGCTACTTGCTTGTTTCCATTTGCCAATCACACCCACTTCAATATTTTTGTAATGTAAATGCCAGCAGAAGAAGGGCAAAAATCTTTTTGTCTGGGGCAACTCTGCAGTGCAAGAAACTCTTCTACATCAGATGCAGTAAGCCAGATACACAAATTTGTCCTAAAGCTTTTCTCTATCTTATGGACTCACACTCAGGTCCCTGCCTGATATAATTAAAAATCAATGCCATAAATGAAGATTCATGCTTCTCCTTCTCTCAAGTCATATCAAATATTCTATCTACAAGTAAAAATTTATTCTCTTCTTGATTGCTTAACTGGCATTGACATTGCCGTACCCCATAGCCATTCCGTACCCGCTCTATCGAGGAAAGTGACAATGAAATAATGAAATCTGCACTAAAAAAGGACTTGAACCTTAGCCATTTGGAAGTAGGACCAATATGTGTTGAAAGGATAGTAAGATTCGGTAATTTTAAAAATAATATGATGAACTTTTAGCAAAATTTATATATATAATTGATAAAAATAATAAAAAATATTTATATTGGACATGTAAACGTGTTTTTCGTATATTTGACACAAAACAAATATAACAAGAAATCAGGAATTACCAACAAAATCACTGTCTAAGAATATTGAAATGGGAGAGTGATGGGGCTAAGGGTGAGGATGGGCGAAAGTGGTGAGAAGGTTTTCAAAGGTTGAAGTATGTCAGATGACAGAGAGGCAAGATCCATCTGGGTTAAAGCCTTGGAAAGCGTAGAATCCTCTCTCTAATTTTTTTTTTTTCATAGGAGGATAGAGAAACTTCCTGGAAAAAATGGTTTTTCATGAATCTTTCGTTATCAAATCTACAACCACCACCATATCCAAAGTGATAGCTCACATAATACTTGTACTAGATAAGTTGTTTTTTTTTTTGGGTATGTAATTAATAAACAAATAAACAATCCATGGAGGGTGACAGGAAGTTGTCGGTTTGAAAGTTGAAGGAAAAAAAAAAGAAAAACTTGTGCGATTGTAGATATTTTTATTTAGAGGCATCTGAAAATTTTCAGTTCAACAACTTCAATTTGTGTCATAGATATGGGCAAATTGTTACTAGAGCTAATACGACTGCATCCCATTGATAGACGTCCTTGAATTGCCCCCATTTTTGCAGTTAACTTATTTTTTTTTAAGCAAGAGTTCAACCTTGTATTATGTTTGCTAGAGAGATGCATTGTTATTAATTATTTTAATGAATAAATTGGTCATTGTATAACAAATACAAGAAGACAAGCTAGGAGAACGACCCGGAAAATAGTACAACCGGTAAGAAGATGAGGCTTGACGACGGCACAGTATTCACTCAAGAAATGAATGTATCTTTCCTTCTAACAATTTTTAGATTATGCTTTCACAATCAAGTGCATTACATCCAGGACACTAACCAATTAACCATGATCAATCCCCTTAACAGAACATACAATCTAACTTGTAAAAGATCAACATGTTGATGACTATCCCTTCTGCTGTCTCATTAGGAGGTGTAGTTTTAGCTGGAACACACTGATGTAAGTAGCTCTGATTAGTTGATATTTGTAGTTTTACAGCTTGAAATATAATGATTATATGGTTCATGTTACAGCTTGAAATCGCTGCATATAGACAGTAACAGATTAAAAGGACAAAACTTTTGGCATATAAAATTTTATCTACCTACGTTAAATATGATTCTCCAAGAGTTTTGAACCCCTACCTTGTCTTTTTCCTTTCAATTTCCATTGCATAATACAGTGTTCTGAAAATGTAATTGTGTAAGATTCAGACGACTCTGGACTGGACACGAGAGACGGTACATGAAATCAAACTGAAGAATCAGATTATGAAAAGTTAGATTTCCGAAAAGAATCTTAAATTTTACAAACCAAACGTCCCCTTATAGTTATCCATAGCTCATGAATTTGTTCAATGTTTCCTCACTTATTGAATATACATAGAGCTCATTCAGTGTCCTTTCTAAGAATTGCTATGAAAATAAAAAAATTTTGCAAATTACGTGATGGGAAGAGCACTTCACTTGTCCAAAATCCAACTTGTCTCCATTGGAATCGATGCAAAAGTCAATAACCTGAAACCCCAAAGCATTTCAACCCTGAAATGATTCCAATTTCAGATACTATGAAAGCAACTAACTTGAGAAGTGAGAACCAAAATTATTCGAACTCCGAACTGACTCAACTATAAATTCAGCCTAATTTACAGATTGTAACTGTGAAGTAATTCATATAGAGAAGATGTGAAATTGAAATTACTACAAACTACCAACCATGCAAATATCTAAGTTAAAATCAGTTTCTTCATCCTTTCCTAAGCTAATGCAAGAGAAGATGATCCAGAAGAGAGGACTTATATTGTACAGAAATTTATTTCATTATTTATCCCTGAAGTTGAAAAACTGACACTTCACCATGTCATGATTCTTAGGTTAATTGTTTAATCAACACTGTTAAAGGAAAAATGAAATATATGACACTATTAGAGAGAGGGGCTCGAAATTCAAGGAAGAATAAAAGGATACAAAGGAAAAAACAAAAGAAAGGAAAAAAGATAAATGATTTTAGCTTAAAAAATTAACCAAAAAATTCTTAGCAGGGTTAAGTATCACTTTTTAAACACAAAGGACATATTTATTCTGCCCTTTTCCACAAGGTGGGATTTTGTAATTTACATCTATTTTAACATGTTTAGGTTATTCTTGTTTATTAGGTACTAATATTAGAAAGCAAAATAAATAAGTCATTTTTTCAATTTCTAGCTGCATAAAATTATGGAGAATGAAAAATTAAGATAAGACTATTAGGATTTCTCCTTCTCTCCCTTCCCCTTTGTTTGTGGCTATTTCTAGTGATAGTGATAGGTTGAGGCGAGGTAGGTTTTTGGTTCATCTTGACTCTAACCCGACTCGACATAAAAATATTATTTTTTCATATTTAACCTGACTCACATATAAATAAAGCCGTAACCAACAAGACTCAACTCGAAATTAATTTAATAATTTTAATTTAATATAATATTCATAAAATATTATTTTTTAATAAAAATTACATCTTAATTATACATAAATATAGTATTTTTATTAAATTAATATATTGAATTAAAGTATTAAATAATAATTTTATTAATATAATATATAAATATAAAATTAAATAAATAATAAAAATATATTTATATATATACCAGGTTAAATCAAGGTGGATTTACCTAAAACCCAACTTCAACCCAACCCAACTTTAAAAAAATCCAACTCGACATGAAACTTGATTTTTAAAAAGACCCTATAAGGTCGGGTTAGAACCTGACGAATTCGGGTATACTTGCCATCCCTAGCTATTTCTCCCCTTTGATTCCCCTGCTTCTTGCACTTTTCCATCTGATTTTTCTCTTTTGTCTCTCTCCATTCTCTCTCCCTATCCTATTTCCAACATTATAAGCATGTTAGAGTAATTAGATCAGCTTTCTACCTTCTAATTTTGCAACTCAACTTTCCAAATACACATAAAATTTTGAACTCAGGAAATACGAGTTTATATGCAGAAGACCTCCTATAGAGTCAATATTACATACATTGACTCAAACAAAATCAATAGAATGTGCATGAACTTTAAACGACCAATCTAAGCCTCACTTATTAAAAATGGTGAGACAGAAGAAGACAACCAAACTCTTGCACCTACACCATTACAACAACAAATACAATAACAGGAAAATAGCAGTGAATTTGTGGTTAGGTTCTAAGATGAGATTAATGGTATATTATGTTTTGATCATTCAACAACATTGTGTACATTTTGTTTCACTACTAAAGGAGTATGAACTAGGTATTTGGAACATCAAGTCTAGATTGGTAGCGTTCAAATGGATTTTTACAAATTGCTTTATATTGGTAAGATCATAATGAGCCATGATTTTATGCAAAGTACATAGAAACAAGCAAAATGAGATATTGTTACTAAAAAATGAATATACATTGTTAAGAATGCAAAACAAGAGAAAGAGGAAGATGATTGATCATACCATGAGACACTGCCCATTAATCAACCAATTGAAAGCATCTAATAAGATTCTCCCTTAAAGGAACTCAGAGAACTTATTACGGATTCATACACTTCAATTCCCCTCAAGTACACGGAATCTTTCAGGAACTGCAAGACAGGACCAAGATGAAAAAATAATGCTTGCTTAATAGTAAGAAAAATGGTATGTTGGGAATTTGACAAACCTCATTATGGTCATGCAACAAGATGGGAGTGTTTGTCATTGGGGAAAAACCAAGAGCAGGAATTCCTCTTTGTCTCATGTATCGCGCATCAGTTGTTGAAGCTAAAATTTCAGGCCTTGAAAGTTTTCCTCCAGCTGCTTCAATTGCTTGCTTGAAAACAGGCCACCATGGATTGGAATCATTCGTCAGTGTCATTAAAGGGCAGCCCATGTAATCTCTTATTGGTCCTTTCTCAATTACCTGCCAAATCAGAAAGCAATTAGCAGCACAGAAAATGGCTATCTGACATCTTCAGATTAATTAGTTTCAGAATGGTTGGCAGCATAAACTTGACATTTTTGATAGCAAATGGAATCACTCATCATCTCTGTACTCATAACAGATTTTTCAGCCTACATTACATAAAGTTGGGCACCTTAGCATCCTCCAGTCATGCATGCCATTCCCAACGACAGGTAACCCCCAGTATGGCTGCCACTAACCATATAGGAAATGCCTATTCCTCATGATAAAACAACAACTAGCCTACTTTTGGGTGATAGTTTCTTGTGGCTAGAGTAGGTCACAGATTTTTCTTGTGGCTAGAGTAGGTCAAAGATTGTCAATTTAAATTGATGAAAGCAATAGCTTCACCAAGTTTAATGCCTCCCAGTTAGACTAGGTTAAAAATGAAAGTTTCTTAAAACAAATGGCAGCATGACATAATAATGAAAAAGAAGAACCAAGCACACTAAAAACCACCTATCAGACACTGCGTTACCTGAAAATTTTACAGATGTTTCATGCAGCTACTCTTAAGAGGTGGCATCCAGCAAGTTTGAGGTTTAAATCCCAGCAACTGCAACCCTTTCCCTATTCCTAGACTGCAGCCTCCTTTGTACCAAAAAAAAATTCAAGTAGCATATACTAAGGCACTGAACAGAACAAGCTACCATAGGGTTTATCATCTCAGCAAAATGAGGATTCTCTTAAAATATATAAAAGATGTATATATTTAGATGTTATAGAGACAACAAAAATCAGTGCACCGACTTTGCAGATACAACTAAGTTAAACCAGTTATTCCCAGCACTGTTAAAAAAGTCATTGCACACTTAAGGTGCATCCTGAGTAGGTAAAAAGCCAAAGCACAAAACTCATAGCAGACCTTGGAACCAAGAAACACAAAATAACAATGCATCCTTAAACTGACAATCAGTAGTCAAAACCATTGTCAGCATAAATTTGAAAGCAAAAGTCAAAAAGCAACAATAGAATTTAACTTTGCACCATATGGTAGTATTGATTAACATCAATATGATTGTCCCTGCTGCTCAAGACTGCCATAATTTTCACCCAGTGGGAGTCAGTAAACACTGGCCAAGCCTTTTTTTTATTGCAATTCACAGCTCACTTAATTTTTTTTCTAATTTTCTAGAAGCAAGATTTAGCTTTCCTACAGCCAGATAGGTGAGTCCTGGTAGAGCTCATATTCATTAAAATTCCACAGAACGTTTAGAAGACTAACCATTCTAGAGAAGATTTAGTAAGTAGAAAAAATGTTGAAAGGAAACATCAGCAGATATATAAATGATGGCCCAAGCATGGGGCATTATATATGTTACCAGTTCACAACAGAAATGGCAGTTGAAGTAGCAGCAAAGAATACAATTAATACCATGGTATCAAATATAAGAATAAAGGCTTTAACACCACGTTAATATTGTTGGATCTACATCCCAATCCAAAATTAGTTAGGATTCATTACATCATTTTTACTACTGTTAACAAAAATGAAGCCATTGCTATCATTTTACTATTGTTACCAAAATCACAGCATCCATTAGAAAGTTCATTCTAACAACCATGAAACAAATATATTGTTGCACAGGCTTTCATTAACATGTAGTAATCATTAACAAATGGATTGATTACTCTGCATTTCGTTAAAGCCTACGTTCTATGAATTCTGTTACAGAGTTACAGTATGGTGCCAGTTTCCAATTGAGCAGAATACTTCACTTAATCAGACTTCTTTAAGAAAATAAAAAACGACAATCATTCTGTAAATCTTGTAATGCTTCCTTCAATTATTGGAAAATAGAATAATAGATGATCGAGTCGCACCATAACTTCATTTGAGCATATCATGAAAGCAAAATAACCACCAATTGCAAAAGGAATCAAGTAATACTGTCATGGTCTAGAAAAAAAATAAATCTCAACGGATGAACATATAATTGATTCCAATTGAAACAATCAATTTACTCAATTGCTTAAAAACAACACTATAGCTGCAAACCATGAATAAATCAATACAACCGCTAATATGTACTGAAAATTACCCTTTACCTCATATGTCATGTTCCTTCTAGCCGGTGCCCATTCTTCAGCAATTCTTTTCTTAATAAGACCCGGATCAACCGTAGGTGGCAACCTAAGATCAAAGCCTGCCTCAGCCTCTGAAGGTTGCATATTCATCACAAATCCCTACACACAAACAAATCTCCCAATCATCAATACCATCGAAAAATCCATATTAGCATTTACTGTATAAAACACACAAATATCGGAAACTAACTCACAGTTGGGGAGGGTATCCCAGCATTCAGATAAACAGGATTAACTGAAACAACCTCAGAGTTCATAGCTTCTCCAGCTTTAACAACATCAAATTGACTCTCCCTAAACTTAGTAATAACTTCCACACTCTTCATCAGATTCTCCATTGCCCCATTATCATACATCCTAGAACCATGCCCTGGAGCTCCAGTGGCCTTTATTTTAAGTCCCCAAGGTGACCTATCAGCGTAAAACACTCGAAACTCATCACTAATAGAAGCCTGCCCTTCATCTAAAACGAACCCAACATTTAAATCCTCAAACTCTTTGGACTTAACAAATTTCGCACTCCCATCAAACCCTCCAATCTCTTCATCAGGAACATAAGAAATATGAATAGTTCGTAAAGGAGTAAACCCTTTAGCCTTGAGATTGCGAATGGCTTCTAAGTATTGCATGGCGATGCATTTGTCATCTTGAGCACCACGGGCATAGATTTTACCTTCAGGGGTGAGAGTGGCGGTGAAAGGAGGGTGGGACCATTTGGCAGGTTCAGCGGGGACGGAGTCGAGGTGGGAGTTGAAGAGAACCGAAGGAAGAGAAGGGTTGGAGCCAGGCCATGTTAGAAGCAGAACTGGTTTCAAAGGGGTGAATTCGAGGGTTTGGGCTTGGAGGCCTATGGAGTTGGCTTGGGAGATGAGGAAAGAGATTGGGTCGGCGTAGTTTGGATTGGGATGAGCTGTGTTGAATTGAAGGTAACGTCGGAAGCGAGCTATGGGATTGTCTTCTTGGGAATGAACTGAGAAGAAGATGAAGAAGAAGAGAAGAAGGTGTAGAATCGACATGGATGGGCAGTGAAGGAACGCAGAGCGAAGAAGTGAGAGTCAAAGTGGCAAGGACGAGACAAGCGAGTTTTAACTGCACCCTTTTGTCTGAGTGCACTTTTTATCAAAGTTAGATTTTGTTGACAATTCAAACTAGTTAAATTGCTAAAGTTAAGCCAAAAAAAAAAAAAGCAGCGCGTGGGCGTGGGCCTGGACTTCAACATTGCGCTTCAATTCCTACCAAGATTCTCAGACCGGGTTTATCGATATTGGTTTGTCTGGTATTATTAAATCAAAGAGTAAGTAACATATGTGTTTTTTAAATTTTGGATCAAATTTAATTTTAATTTTTAAATTTTAAAAAATTTTAATCGAATTATTAATTATTCAAACATGTATCATTATAATTTTTTCATTTATTGGACTATTTAAATTAACAAAAAATCTCACTTAGCATGACACGTAACTTTTAAAATTTTGAATACGTAAAATTTTAAATTTGACTTAAATATGTGTAATTAAAAAACATGAAATTAAAAAAAAATCTTAAATCAAAACATAACATAATTAAGGACAAAATATTAAACTAACTTAACAAAACTTTGTTTCTCACTTATCAGTTGAATATATGTAAATTAACTTAACACATGTATTAATTCATGAAAAATTTTAGCACAAATTCCTATTAATCCATTGCTTATATATAAGAATATCAATTTTACTCATATCTAATTAGGGAACTGACTTTTTATCCAAAGAGAATAGGTATTGTGAGTACGAGGATATGGATGGATATGATTTTAAATTTTTATTGGATATAGAAATGCAAACATGTAATATAGTACACGTCTCATACTCGTACCTTATATATATATATATATACATATATTTAGTAAATAAACTTTTTATTAAATAATATATGTTATTATTTTAGATTAATTAGAATTAATATGTTTTATTGAAAAATATGTATTAACATAAATTTATAAAAAAAATTATCTAAATATACAAGATAAAAATAAAAATAAGCTAAAAAAATAAATTTTAGTTTTTTTTTTTTTTTTTAAGTTAAGTGTATAAGGATTACTTATACCTATTAAATATTTGCAGGGATGGAGATGCGGATAAATTTAAAATATTTGTTGGATATGTGTACGAGAATGAATATAATATAAAAATCTAGGGATGTGGATACGGAATGCTCTACCTTACCCATATTTTACCCATTAATATCCCTACTCATGTATACATTTACTAATAAAAAGAATTGTAACCCAAGAAAACCTTGAATTCTTCATAGAATTCAATCTTTTTAATATAAAAACAAAAAAAAATTATCCAATTTCCAATAATCATATATAACAAGAAACTCTATCTTTATGAGTAATAAAAAAAGCCCATAAAATTTTAGCGTAAGACACCACAAAATAAGTACTGAAAAGCTACCTTTACCATCTTGAATATCAACCAATGCCATTAACCTATCATCCATATCTTAAACAAATGAAAATGATTTCATCAATTTTTTCTCTCAATTTTCTCTTGCTTTTTCCTTCTTAATTGTAAAGGGAACAAAAGAGAAAATGGAAGAGAGAGGTCGTCAGAATCTTGACTGGAAAAGGGTTAAATTAGCCCTAGTAATGTCGAATCTCATCCCTTGCATTTCATCCAGTAAAGGTGGAGTTGTGCTAAACTCCAACTTTTAGTGCAAGTAATGGGAGGGCTATATGTTACATTTCCAAGTGGTTGACCATCTCTTGGCTGTTAGAGGAAAAAAGGGACCACAAAGAAAAAAAAAGAGAAGATAGTAAGAAAAAAAATACAAAATCAAGTTCTAATAAAGTGTTAATTTAGGGTTTCTTTTATTTTTAATTTTACATTTCTTAATTACAAATGTTTAAGTCAACTTTAAAATTTCACGTATTTAAATTTTTAAAGATTACCTGTCATGCCGTAGTGGATTTTTTGTTAATTTAGACGGCCCAATAGATAAAAGGACTACATTGGTATATATTTGAGCAATTAAATATTCAATTAGAACTTTTTAAAATTTAGGGATTAAAATAGAATTTGGTCTAAAGTTTAAGAACTACATATGCTATTTACTTTAAACTAAATAAAATTGACCATTTTATTACAAACTAAACATAATCTCGATATGGGTTTATCTGGTTTTTCTTTTTTTTTTTCTCAATTTGAGTTTTTCTTTTCTATTCTTTGATGTTCAATTTTTCTGTTATACTATGTATTTATGATTTAGCTTAACTATGAATATGAATTTGCTATTGTTGTCTAGAATCTAGATTGCATTTTTTTTCAAGTGTCAAGTTGTTTCGAATTTGTATTTACTGGCAAACAATAGTCAAGAGAAAACCTTACATTATCTTTTTTTTTTCTATTTTTTTGGTTCTTTTGTTTTTTAAGGTCATAAGTTTAACAAGTTTTTTAAATAAAAAAAGTGAAAATTATATTTTTGTAAAAAAAATTGATGATGTGAATTTAGGTCAAAATGTGCCATAGGTCCCTGCATTCGTCAAATTTAGGAATTTAGTCCTTTTAGTATAATTTAAAGAAATTTTGTTCTTGTACTATTATTTTTTAAGAATTTCAATCCAATCATTAATAATTTTAAATTTTATCCGTTAAATGATTGATATGACATTTTCATTGGTTCTTAACATTGTTAATACTGACGTGTATTACAATAATTGCTACATGGATTACCACATTACTAAAGTCAACCTAAACAAACAAGCGAGATTAATTATCTTAACATTATCAAAGATCAACACCAAAACCATATCTTTTTTATTAAAACAACTAACCAACCTCTTTTTTAAATAATATCATAATCAAGAAAGAAAAAAAAAATTTTTGACCGTTTCACAATCAATAATCAACACATTTCCTTATGCACTACCTATTGCCGAAATTAGGCAAAAGCTATTATTTTATAACTAAAAAACACAAATCATCCTTAACAAATCCTATCAAGAAAAAACCATAAAATCGTAAAATTTTTCGATTGTTCAACAATCAACAATTAACCCTTTTTGGTATCCGTTACTAGTTACCACAATCTAGCTAAAGCCACTAATATTATAGATGCATACGCAAAATCATTCGTAAAAATCTAAAGAAAAAAGCCCTAAAGTTTTTTTTTAAAAAAAAAACTAACTAGTAAAAAATTCAAGAAACTTGACAAGCAAAATAACAACATTTTCTAACATAGCCACACATTCCACTTGACATTAAGTTTTTCCCTAATAATAGTTTAATTAAGCCCAGCTCTCAACTTGGCCTATTTCAAATTCTCCCTATCACTGCCTTCTCCTGCACCATTACCATCATTAGGTTTACTTTTAGGGTACATAGTAATAACAACATCCCTATTAGAAGCTAGTCCAGGGCCACCCTCATCGAAAACAGCATGGATTTCCTTAACATAGTGTAAATACTCAATGAATTTCTAGGTAATTGCTTTCCTAACTTTGAGATTCTTCTCGTATTTCAAATAGGTCTTGAAATACAATAGTGTGTTCAAGTATAAAAGGAAAGCTTTGCTATAGTTCCACAATTAACCTTATTTTATCACAACATTAGCCACCTGAAAATGTTGACATGGATTTTTAGTAGTCCACATGGTCATTATTGTAATACATGTTAATATTAACAATGTTAAAAACGAATGAAATGTCACATCAACAATCACGCTAGTCATTTAATGGATAAAATTTAACACTATTAACGATTGGACTTAAATCTTTAAAAAATAATAGTATAAGAACTAAATTTCTTTAAATTATAGCAGAGGGACTAAATTCTTAAAATTTGACGAGTTTAAAGACCTATGGCACATTTTTACTTGTGAATTTATTGTTTGTCTTTTGACTTTTCAATAAATATATGTCGTTAAAAAACTTTATTAACAATCAATTAAAATATCACATCAATAAAATTAAAAATCATAGCAACAAGTTAATATATACATCAATAAATTTAACAAGGAATTTTAACAGAAAACCTTTGGGTCAAAAGCTAAAACAAAAGCTATAATAAAACCATAGTGGTGACTAGTGCTACTACCAACTATGCAAAATGCTATAAAAATTAATTGGAATAATGTAAACCTCTGCAACAATGGTAGCAACACCTTTATCCATTGCTCACATTCCAAGATGGATTTTCACTCATTTATCATTTTTTTTTCAACATCCAAAGCAAGAAAGCTGTTTCTCTACTTAAAGCTTGGTTATTATTTATGCAATGATCTCAAAGAAAAACTCCACATTACCTTCTCATTGTCCAGCCTTGACTTCCTTCATGATATCATTTATAGGTAAAATCCCTACCTTAGACTCTTAACCTATACTTCTATAAAGATTAGAACTTGGAAAATTTTGGTTGTGAGGTTTTTTTGGTAGGTGAAAGATACTGCCAACAACCTTGAGTGAGAAAAGGCATATTAATATGAGATACCTATTTTAGCCAAATTATTCTTTGATGGCACTGGGGTTAGCTTTTCTATATATAGGTTTTTCTTGGTTTTGTCAATTTTTTAAGGCACTGAAGTTAGCTTTTCTATATATAGGTTTTTTTGGTTTTGTCAAATTTTTAAGAAAAGTTATATTTGTGCCTGGAGACTTCTATTATTGATTTTTTTTTTTTTACGAATGTGAGAATCCTAGATAAAAAAATCAGCATGGATCATTTCACACTAGAACCTGGCAAAGTTAACTCTTTTTTATTGGAAATTATGTTAAAGCATCTATTATAACGTATAAATTTGTAAATCTATAATTAGACACAACTTAAGGAGTCACCATTAATCTTTTATCTAGGTGTGATTGACCACCTAATGAATATATTCTTTTAAGGAACTCTAAACTTGACTAAAAGTCCCTAAAAGAACAGGTTCTAGTCTACTAATCAGAATATGGTTTGATAGCTCAATTACATATGAAAAAAGTTATAGCACCTCTACATGCCCATCTAAAAGATGATACTATTTTATTTTAAATTATCCTAAGGTCTTAATTTTAATGGTCTTAAATTTAATATTGAAAATAATTCTTAAGATTTTTTCATCAATCTGATAGAATTCTTAAAAATACTTCTTCATCTCAAGAGTATTAAAAAATCTCATTTATTTTTTTAAAGAAGTTCCATCGTTGAAAAAATTTAATCATTTTTGTTTATAAAAAATATATCTAATTCTTCCACTATTTGGGCCTAAATTAAAAATATTTTCTCTTTTAAAATTTTTTTAGATAATCATCCATTTATGATTACTAAGAATTTCATCCTTTAAAATTTATTTTTTATTTTACAAGTTTAATTTCTAAATTTTTCACCATTAGGGTCTATTTAGAAAATTTTCTTGCAAGTTTTATTTCTAATTTTTTACCATTTTGGTCAATATAGAATTTAAACTATTGTTAATTTCCTAATCCTTAAAGAGAAAATAATATAACAATTATTTTTTGAAGTCTCAGTTAAATTCTTTCACCATTCAAGTTGAATTTAAAAAAAATTTTCACTTAGAGATTTCTTAGGAAATTTATCATTTGAAATTTTTAAAATTCTCATCCTTAGATAATTGTCAAATATTTTTACCTAAATTTTTATGTTTTATTTTTATATTTTTAATTTTTTTATTTGAAAAAAATAAAATTATTTTATTGAAATTTCATCTAAATTATTTTACCATTTAGGTAAATTTAGATAAATTTCTCACCTAGAGATTTCTTAAAAAATTTACCATTTGAATTTTCTAATATTACCATCCTTAGATAATTGTTAATTATTCTAAAAAAATTCATTAATGTTTTATTTTTTTTAATTTTTTGTAAATACATTCTAATTTTCCTAAAAATTAGAAATAAATAGTCAAATAAACGAACAAATAAATACAATTATGATAAAATACAATGATAACTATAACTTAAGAAAAAGACAAGTAAAAAGTAAATACCAAAGATTGAGTCATGATTGATTTTAAAGCATGGGGGCTTTTGTAATTATGTTTCTTCTTAACTCTTTTCCCCAACACAGAACTCTCAAAAGAAAATCCTAATTATCTAAACCTAAAACACTAGAAAAGATTATAAAAAAAACTCTCAATTTTTTTGCTTTACTTTTACTCTTTTTATCTGGATTTTTTTGATTGATTCTTAATTATTTCTAATTGATCCTAATGGGGTCTTTTTATAGGCTTCTAATCCAAATCATAATAGGAGAAAGTTTTCTTGGTTTCAATCTCCTAATCAAAGTATATTTTAGATTTTTAATCCAAGAGCACCTCTTAGCCCAATACATTTTTTCAATTACAACACTAAACTTCAAAGCGAATCAAACTCTTTCTTTTATTTTTTTTAAAAATCATAAATCAATTAATTAACAAAATAAATAATCCTAAACTAAATAAAATACTAAAATCCTAAAATTAAATAAAAAAATACTCTTGACTAAATAAGGTGTCTATAGCATTATTGAAATTTAGAAGAAATTTGGGATTAGGGAGATGATGAACTTGCAATATTTGTAAAAGCAAGTTGCTTTGACAATAGGAAGATATGGTCTGGGTCTGTTTCTAATAGGGTTGTTTGAACAACTGGAAATAAATTGCAAATGACTTTTTTTTGTAGAAGCTAGACAATATCCCAAAATACTTTCTAAACATAGTTCTTATAAGGAAAGTACATTATAAAATTGCAAAATTAAGGGAGACTACTTTACTAGTCTAGTTAGGGAAGTTTTTCCTTGGTGAATGTTATGGATGAGGTTGTCAAATCTTTGACCAATAAAAACACAACTTTGTGAAAATTTTATGCGTATCTTTGCTTTCAAGTGCACTTTTTTCATTATTGTTGTTTTTTTTTTTAGTTTGATTTTGATTCTGAACTTGCAATAGCATTTTAACTCTAAAGTGAGCAATCTTGTTCAAAGATGTGCTTTTTAGTTGCAGTAGTAATCATTTTGTTCCGTTCTTTATCCTTAAGCTATAAAGGCATAGATTCTTTATTATAAAAGTCATAACTTAATTTTCATAATTTTCAACATTTTTCATGAGATTTTACAATGCACATTACACTAAGGATCTATGTTGGGAAAGTTACTGCCTACAATATTACTATTCTATAAGTGGGTTTTTGTAAAATAAGCTTGTTAGTGTTGAGCTATTCGATAAAGGTTAAACCTAAAAAGCAAAAGATCAAAAATCAAAGTCAATCAATAATAAAGGCTTGAAGTGCTTTTGGCATTTGTTTTTTTTTTTACCCTTAAGTTAGTGCTCGGAAGAAAAAAAATATAAAAGGAAATAATCAAGATAGTAAAAAATTGAATGAATAGTACCTAGATAGAGAAGGGCAATTTATACTTATGTTAAAGGGGCTCCAAGCCAAGTTAGCCCAAATGTTGTTCATGGGCATAGGGCTGAAGAGGCCAGCTCGATCTGACCTAACAGATGATAATCCAATCTTATAGTGACATGTTTACATGTTCATGTGTATTCATGAAGGCAGGTGACCTAGCTGAGATGATGTCGAATCTAATAAATCAAGTTAACCTACCATATCAGCTCAGCTTGGAATGTCAATAATGACTTTGGTATATTGTTGAGATACACTAAAGAAGAAAAAATTCATTATGCCTTTTGGATCATAAAGTACCTTTAACAAAGCGCTGTAACTTTGTGAATTTGGCAAAAGTTATTGTAAAAGAGTATGCTAATTTTGTATTTAAAGACATGCAAGTGATTTTCAAACTTAATGCATTAATAACTTTAGGATGCTAGCATTATATTAATACAACAAAGTTTCATTCAAGTAATACATCATGTATAAAAAGTTAAACTTAAGGTTTTAGAGAATAACTTGATAATCCCTTGAATTAGCCCTTCATTATATAGACAATACTAAAGAAAAAAAATCAATTACAAATTACATATTAATGCTTCCAATTAATCCCTTCTAAATTGTCTCTCATGGAATATTTCTATAATATTTCAACTCATACACATACGCATACACTAACACTCCCCTTCAAGCTAGAGCATATATATCAATAATGCTCAGCTTGCTACATATTTAGTCAACTCAAACTCCTATGAATGATTTTGTAAGAATTTCAGGTAGTTGTTTCTCCGTGCGCACATGCTTCAATAATATTATTCTATTCTATAACTTTTCCCTAATGAAATGACAAGCAACTTCTATATGCTTGGTCTTTTCATGAAATACTAGATTGGAAATAATATGAATTCCTATATGATTATCACACCATAGCTTTGTAGGGCTTAAATTGAAAGCCCAATTTCATCTAAGAATTAAACTATCCATAATACCTCTATTGTAGCCAAAGCTATAGATCTATATTCTGCTTCTGTGCTAGATTTACCAACTACTTGTTGTTTCTTGCTTTTTAAAGACACCAAATTACTCTCAAGAAAGATAGCATAACTATATATAAATATTTTATCTATGGGAGAACATGCCCAATTTGCATCTATATAGACTTGAATACCCTTATCACTAGTAAAATTGTAGAGTATCCCCTTTCCATAATTTTTCAATAAATATTGAAGGATATGCATCGCTACTCTCCAGCATCTCTAGGAGTTATCATGAATTGACTAACCACACTCATTGGAAAAGATATATCAGGTCTTGTCATGGTTAGGTAATTCAATTTTCCAATTTGCCTCTTGTAACGTGTGGGATTATCAAGTAAAATATCATTTTCTGGATAAAAACCTAATACCTGGATCTATCGGTGTGTTATTTAACTTGGCATAGAACAAGCTTACTCTTTTAAAATATCCAACACATATTTCTTATAAGATATAAAGATTTTTTTTTTTTACACCTTGCCATTTAAATACCCAAAAAATATTTCAATTCATAAAGATTTTTGGTTTCAAACTAGGATTTAAGGTACATATTAAATCTGCCAATCCTTGCACTATCACTACCAATGATGATGATATCCATTATATATACTCTCAAAATATAAGGTCAAAACTCTATCGCATATAAAATTCTGAATGATCCTTCTCATTTTGTTGCATGCCATACTAAACAAAAGCTGCACTAAATTTGCCAAACCATGCGCGTGGAGATTACTTTAGGCTATATAAAGACATATGCAAAAGGCACACCTTTCCAGACTCCCCTTAAGCAACAAACCCTAATAGTTGCTTCATATATATCTCATCAACCAAGTCATCATATAGGAAAGCATTATTCATATCCAATTGATATAATGCCTATTTATATGTAGCAGCAAAACTAAAAAATAGTCGAATAGATGTCATCTTTGCCACTAATGAAAATGTATCAAAATAATATATTCCATATGCCTGTGCATATCCCTTTACTACTAGCCTTACTTTCAATCTAGCCAATAAACCATTAGAATTTTATTTTGTGGTGTAAACCCAGTTGTACCCAATAGCTTGCTTCTCTTCTGTCAAGGAAACCAAGTCCTATGTATAGTTAGCCTCTAGGGACATTATCTTATCCTCATAACCTTACGTCATCTAGAATTTGTAAAAGTATCACGAAGAGTATGTGACACAATAATAGCATCAATTGTGACAATACAAGTTTGAAATTGAGTATAAAGTCTTTTGTACAAGAACGTGTATAAAGAAAAAATTTTACAAGTTTGCATACCTTTTCGTAAAGCAACCGATACATCATCAACCATTATGTCTCGAGGGGGATCCATCGACGAAGAGACTATCTAGATAAGGAAAGTTTCTGTAGGTGGATCTTTGTAAGTCCTTTTAGTGTACATATAATCAAATCGAGTATCAAGACATGCTTCAAAAAGAGATGCATTAATCGATGTACTATGTATCTAATAGATGAAGAAATCTTCTTTTTCTGATATGATAGGTAATGGATGAGACTACAGATATATGAAGTAGATTATATCAATTTTTTAATATGATAAGTGCTTTTATACTATTTGTGAAAACTTATACCCAACTTGTAAAGTATTTTTCACTTTGACCCAAAAGTTTTACGGTTTTGTCTCACAAAAGACATTTCATAAGTTTTGGTTTAAATATATATATCATATCATATCAAATTTTGATATTCTTCCAATATAGGATTAAATGCATCATAATCTCTTTCTTTAAAGCTTAACATCCTCATCAAACTGAACATGAAACACACACAAATTCACAGAACCAAAATCACACAAGATGTTAAAATTCTAAAGGTGGCTCTTATCATGTAATACTTAACTCTCATCTGATCGATAATCGTTTTGATACCATATTAAAATTAAGGCTTTAGAGAACAACTTGCTAATCCCTTAGATTAGCCTTTCATTATATAAACAATACTAAAGAAAAAGAATCAATTAAAAATTACACATTAATACTCTCAATTAATCTCTCCTAAATTATCTTTCATGAAATATTCTTATAACATTTCAGCTTAAACACAAGCATACACTAACACCAAGCAAAATATCCTTTCTTGGTAAAAGTTCAAACTTCAAATTGAACAAATATTGTTGCACCATAAGGAAATATAAGGTTCTAAAACTATTGCAAGGTTGTCTATATATGTCATCTAAAATACTAGTTCAACAACTAACTTTGTTTCGCAATTGATAATTAGCTAATTAAGCTTGATCATGTGATTGTGGGTAAACATAACTTGCTCACAAAATTTTTAATTCTTGCTTGAGTGTAACATCTCCTTACAACAGTGACTCAATTTTTCATTGATCTATATATCATCAAATTGAAAATCTATTCAAAAAATAGCAACCAAAGAGAGTGTTTTAGCACCATCGATAGTGAGTATGATACTTTATTATTGCAAGACGATCATAACCATGCATAAACTAAGCTCCAATTGTATTTGTCTATTCTACGTATATTTATAGCATTACCTTGTATTACATGAAAATGAAATGCCTTAAGCTGAATATATATGGGCCTTATTTGCAACCCTTGTGGCTTTGTTTCTATCATGGTTTGTGTGATAGCATATCCTTCCCGAGACACCTTTGGTGAAAGAGGTGATCTCATCTTTTCCATGTCATTATTCATTAACTTGGTAAAAGTTTGATGTCTATTATTCTGAAATATTTTTCCTATGTGCAGCTTGTGAAACTGTGAACCAAAAAGCTACAAAAGAAAATATTAGTGCAAATGGCTAAAATAAGAGTGTTTACATGGCTTAGTTCCTTCAAGAGATGTCTTTGGTATTGTATACATCTAGAATCTAGATCCTTGTGAATGTTTACATGCTTAAATTAAAAGTTGGTAACTTAATCAAAATGACTCTTACTTATGATCTGGATTATATCCTTGGTGACAGAAATCTTTTTAACAAGCCTATTGTTGATTACTCAATAGAAAGATTTCGAAAGTCTTTATAAACAAAATGGATTTTTAACATAAAAAATCAAAACATTGAATATGGCCCTAATTAAAATGCATACCTTTATCATTTAAACTATGGAATAATGAAAAAGGATATGTATTTTATATACAAAAAGGTATAATTGGATATATGTATTTATTATCTTGATTGAAAATGTCATGCATCGAAATCAAGACGCAACACGATCATATTACTTTGAAGTAATACCCCAAAGTAATTCGAAGTCTTTTTTCTTAATCATTCTAAAATTCTTCAATAAACTAATATAGTCTGTCAAATAAAATTAATATTTTTAATCCAACTAATGATACATCTTTATATATCCAAATATAAAGCATATAAAAATACAAAACCATTTCATAAGATCTCATTTACCAACATTGTCTCCGACGACTAAGTAATCTTTCTCATTTGATCTTTTAACTTTTCACAAAACTAAACAAAGTTATCACTTAATCATCTGTAAATAAAAAGTAAAAGAAGAATGAGTAAACTATAGTTAAGTAAGTATATACTCACACACTCTACCGGAACAAGTATCATTTTCATATATATTTTATAGATCATTCAAAACATTCATCAAATCATAATGTCAAAACATTTTCAAAATCATCATAATGTCAAACATTTCGTAGATCATAAATCAATATCAAAACATGTCAATCATAAATCATTGCAAAATATACTACCATTCAAATATTATGATCAAATTGAATCATAGATCAATCATTAAAATCATTATAAATCATCATTATCATAAATCATTAGTTCATCATTAGTTTATTATTAGCTACGATCACTGTTATAATCTGTGACATCGACCATATCAATAATTTCATCCTTATGATCATTGCTAACTATTATAACCCACTAACCAGGGCCTTATGCTAACTAATATAACTTGTTAGCAGGGCGATATGATCATGTCTATACTAACTACTATTACCCGTTAGCCAAGGTCGTAGAACTAATTCTAGTGTCAATGATCCCACTTCCTAAGGATATAAAGACGTAGCTATCATAAAATTATTCCTTAAACATAAATCATTTTCTCATTCATTCATAAGTATGTTCCACTATTTACATAGCAAAAATAAAAAATAATCATATGATTGGTCCTATTTTCATATATTGAAAAAAATGAAATATAACATTTACTCATTTAGAAACATACATATATACAAAGGTTCAGAAATAAGCAATGTGTGTGAGATTTTACTAACCTTTTTTTTATTCCACCATTTAATTTTTTTCCCAAAATAATTAATGGCATATACAAGATAATTTCAACATAATAAAAATTAATCAACCTATTTCGATACCAAAGATACCAAAAACAATTAAGTTATATAAAAGTTAACTCAACTAACTAATAGTGGCAACCTGACCTCATTTCATTAAAATGATAATATATCAATATACCCAAATTAGAATTAAGATCTCTTTAATGTGTTAGAAACTAGACTTGATAAGCTTTTGACCATATTGGCCCACCTTGTAATTTCTTGTAGATTAATTATAATAAATTTTGCAATCAACGTCATATGTTGCTATCAGACAATATGTATACCTTCTAATAAAAATTACACATTTATTCATAGGAAACTCCAAATTCAATCTCACTGTTCTATTGAAAAGTAGACTTAATAAGCTTTCCAAACATATATAATACTTATAGTAATAATCTATCCATTAATACTAAATTTCATTTTAATTTACTATTGCAGATCATAGCATTTTATCTGAAAACATAATTTCTCCTTCAATCTTTAAAACTCAAATCCTCACTTTTATCCTTTAAACTCCATTAAATCTTAAAGAACATGAAATAAACAAAACTCAATAATTTATCCAAATAGATAATGAAGATTAATATAAGATTTCATAATTTTTAAAAAAAAATTTCTTTTAAAACTTTAACTTCAAATAATAGTAACTAACATTGTATTTTTATTAAATAAAAAGAAGGCATATACTCACCAATAAGAGATTAACTTGATTGTAATCTCTGATTTTGGATCCTGTACTTAATTTTTCATGCTCTCTAACTCTAAAGAAAATGGGAAAGAAGAACTTCCATTTTCTTTTTTGTTTTACAATAACTAGGTTTTCTTTAATAAAACATTCAACCATTTTTTCTTTAGTAATTAACCTTCTAATTAACTTAATGGGCTTTAGTAATAATTTAGCCCAATTATCATTTGAGTTGGGGTATTACATTATCCCTTCTTTATAAAAAGTTTCATCCTTGAAACTTGATTTACATCCTTATTTTATTCTTCCATTTCTGAAATCACTTCTTTTGCTGTATGATTGTTTCATTTAACTTTTATAAAGACAATAATTGTATCTCAAAACTTATTCTTTTCAATCAACCATTTGAATAAGATATTTCAAGTATGTTAAATCTTTTTTAACTTCTAAAGGTTCATACTCTACCACATGGCTTAGGTCAGAGACATATTTTCTCAACATTGACACATGAAACACATTGTGCACACCAGATAGCTAAGATGACAATACCTCGTAGATTGGGTGCTAGTCTCCATAGGAAAACCTTTCTAAATTTTAATAATGGCGACAATTGTATGTAAACTATAGAACATAAACTGTTTTACAGCTATTGTTGTCAGATTTTGCATTTTATTTGGATATATCATTTGTATGGAATTAGCCATTAGTTTTCATGTTTGGATTTTTCATTGTATAAAACACTTTTGCTACCTCAATAGCAGTATAGAAGTATAACGCATTGAAGTTAAAGGATAGAACCCGAAGCTTTGCCCAGTTTATTTATATAGTTATCCTTAAAAGATGATATCTAGTAAATTTGTGATTCAAATATAAACATTTACGATTCTTTTTCCAATCTCAAGGCTACGGCCTTTTTTGGTAAAAAAAAATTTATACACAAATGTTTCTTAAATGCAATCTTCAATTTCATACATAATTCAATCATTTACAATATATTCCAGTAAATAAAGTTAAGTTAGTTTATTGAACCTAATTGGATTACAGTGGCTATTAAACATTGGGTATGAGTTAGGTGGCAAAGTTAGAACTTAGTGACACTATGATGGAGTGATATTGCTTCTTTGGGCCAAACCAAAGGATAATTTGTATTTTGAAAATTGGATCTTATTCTATCATCTGTAATTAAGGAATTTCTCTACAATATCTATGAATTGAAGTTTGAGGAAGGGGCCATGTAATTGAACTAAAAGAAAGGGAGGAGGATTACATCACGTGGTTTGAGCTCTTAGAATATTGGATGTTGGGCTTTTCTGTTTGATTTTGGTAAAAGACTCACTGAATTTGGAATTTTCTTTTGGACCAAGTCATTTCAAGGTAAGCAGATCATTATGAATAAAGTTGGAGCATCAATTCGGCTTTGTTTAGCAAGTAGAATGCATTAGTTGTCCATTCTCAGGTTGAAATGGGCCATCACTTGTTCTTGGAAACAGTGTTTTAAAAGGTGACATTGTATAATTGCTAGGGGGACTTTAGAACAAGTAAATAAGGTATAGGCAGGCTTACTATAGTTATCTTAGGAAGAGTAATCTCTATCATTAGTACAAAGAATTTACATGAAACATACTATTATTACTTGAGTATTTCTTAAAAATCTATTTCAGTTTGAAAACTTTCAAAGAACGTCTCTGGTAGTCTTAAGTTCATGCTTGTTTGAAGTAAATTTATATTGTTTACCATTATTTAAGGCCTTAACCTTATCGGATTTCCTTTTTTTTTTTTTTTTTTGTTGCATGCTTGAAGGAATAAGCTTATATAACGGTCACTCCACAGTGAAAACTCGCTGGTAATCCCCAAGTACAGTTCTTGGAAGTCTAACATGATTTCTACATTCTTCAGAGATAACACTTAATCAAAATGATATTAAAATAGACAGTCTGGATACTCCAACCAGAGAATTTTGTTATTGATATAGAATTTGGATGAGGTTGTCAATAGTGATAAATTTTAAACACATTTTATTCTTTCCCTCTTCTATTTGGTGGATTTCTTCCACTACTACTCTTTTCACGGTGAGGAAGACCCTTGGTTTTCATTCTGGTGATTTTCTTTTTTCCACATCTAATCTATATAAATTTAGTATAATAGTAGAACAACTTCTCTGCACTCACGGATGGT
The DNA here is from genome assembly GCF_047325235.1 of Durio zibethinus. Classification (NCBI taxonomy): domain Eukaryota; kingdom Viridiplantae; phylum Streptophyta; class Magnoliopsida; order Malvales; family Malvaceae; genus Durio; species Durio zibethinus. The sequence continues at coordinate 5,278,060 of NC_143181.1, forward strand.
ATAGGGTCATAGAGATGCAGATTCCCTTTTGCATTAACAAAGCATCACAACTTTCAATCATGTTCATCCTGTCCACACACGTATGGTACAGGTTATGGAGATGCAGATTCCCTTTTGCATCACAACTTTTCAGTACTTGTCATCATTTTCATCAGATATCAGCCCTTTTGCGTGGCTATAGGTCAGTGAAAAGTTTCTGATTATGGTTTTTCCTTTGAGTAGCTGGGGGAATCTTGTTGACCATCAAATCATAATGCTACTGTATCCAAAATTAATTAGGATATAAATGTAGTGGCTGGTAATGCCAGAAGCATGTTGAGGCGGTCTCAAAACCAAGGTTTTAAATATCAGCATAACATTTTTAGATTCCTAAAATATTTGCTATAGACATACATTGAGAGTTATCAACAATATTTGAAGGTATCTTGAGTAATATAATATAAAAATATTACTACAGGCATATCGATTTTTCTGACAAAATACGGGTATAACAAGGATATTTAAACTTGATCATTCTTCTCTAGCTATCCTTTGCACTAGTCTTTACAATTTTGGGATTAATATGTGAAATTTATATGGATTCTCCTCAACTTGGGGTGGAGCTTGTCCAAAAGAAGATAGCAGCTGCTTTTAGACAGTCAGATATCTCTACGATTTTTTGTTGTTGTTATATGATGGATACTGAAGCACATGTAGAACTACAAGGGAAAAGGATTTTGATATAAATTAAGTCGGTTTTACTAAGTTTGACTAGGTCCAGCAAAATCTAGTTGTCATCACTGACCCTGATTTGCTCTGATATAAAAACTTTTCTTTTCATTTATTTTATTAATTCCACGCAAACAAAAGCAGGCGCTTTAAGGTCTGGAAAGTGATAAAATGAAAAATTGCATCAATCGTGGTTCTTTAATGTCATATTCATTCCTTCTTTTCCAACTTTTGACTAATCCATTTTTTCAAAGGCCCCAAGCAGTCCGTTCACTTGGATTGTTTTGATTGTTATTAAACTCCTGCCTTTTTGTGGTGCACGATTGAGTTTGTCCTCATTTCATCTTTTTTCATCTGTGGATGTTGATAGTATCTTGGCTTAGTGGGGTACCAGTAAGAGCAACTCAATTGCACCAAAGGAAAAAGGGAAAAAAAACATTGTAGAGTAGATGAAGAGTTCAAGCCATCTGTAGCTGTCGCTGGTGATTGAAGAATTGGTACTGTCATTATATACAACTTTAATGATGGACTTATTACACCAATTGGTTGATTTGTCTTCTTTTCTTTTTCTTATGCCTTTATTTCTTTTTATCATATGGCTAAAAGAAAGTTGATTAAAATGAATTGAATATATTACTTCAAAGTAGGTTACCATTCTTGCAAGTGACTGATTCCAATGCCTCACTGTTGCATCCTTTCCATCAATAGGTCCTTCCAAGTAGTTGAAAGGTTCTTTTATTATTATTATTATACCAATGCCTTGCCCTGTTACAAGATTCTTGGAAAGTTGACCATATATTTGATTGGGGCTCAAACTTCTTCACAGGAGGCATAACATTCGATAACTGGACGGTCATGACATATCATCTTCATTTTACAACTTACTGAGAGTTAGTTAAATACTAATTGAGAGTTGATCATCTTTGCAAAGTTGTATGATCTTCGTCTTCATATTCTCATCATAACTTGCTAACAGATTCTGATCAACTGTTAGGTTCAAGTAATGTGTCGTGCACGCGTCTTCTTGGTATCTTCTCTCCTACTGCAAAGGGAAAGCAGCTCTTTCTTGGACACCTACCCATGATCTCTCACTTCAATCATTCTAAAGAAACCAATATAAAATCATACTTCATAGATAAAGTTTTTCCCACTTTTGAATGCCTTTTGTGTTTTCTACTGACAGGTCAGAACCCTTATCTGCTTTATATCAGTTTCTATATCCTATAAGCAATTGTACAGGTCCATGGGTCATCCCATTACCCCATTGTGTTTTATTTACAACTAAATTGTGGGTGGATTTTAAAATTTTTATCTATTATTAGTACCATTTTAAGTAGAAAAATTGTAAATATAATTAATATCATACCTTTTTCACTATGCATTCTGTGATTTGTTTAAGATTTCTTTTGATTTTTAAAATGATTCATTTATTTAATTATAAGATATCATATATAAGGATTTAAAACTTACATGAATATAATATCTATACCATATACAACTAATGCAAGCAAACAAGGCCTATCATGTTCTAAGGTGTTTAATTTGTTCATCACTTTAATCACGCACTCCAAACTTTGTAGTCCGAGCAACTTTTTCATATACTTTTTCCTCTTGGTATGCAAACGTAAGTCTCATGAACTTTGTGATTCCATATCAGGTCTGATATGATTCTAATAGTTTTGTAAGTCCGATTTGCCATCTTTTCAGGCTAATATTCTGGGATAAGCAATTTATCATCTTTTTGAAACTGAGGAATGTCATTTTGTTATCTCTTACTGCATTTGTGAAGGAATTGATGATTTGCAATTTGCTGGTATAGTGTTCCACTAAGAAAGTCTAGGTTCACCAATTGATTTTGCAATTGCATACTGATGGATCAGAGCCTAGAAAGTTGATAGAATTGCTTTTGGCTGGTTCAACCAATAATCCACAAGCTTGAAATGACATTTTTTTTTTGCCAAATATATCATATTGGGTGTCGATATGCATATTTATCTGATGTTTCTCGTCAACAAGAAGTTGCAGGAACAATTACAGGATTGCTTAAATATTGGATTCCATTGGTTTATCAGGAGAATTCCCACTAATTATCCCAAAAAATCCTTCAGGATCCTGGAAGCTGAAAGCCACCAAATGATTCATAGGGCATCTCAACTTGCACACGTGTTGTCCTTTAGACTCCCTACCCTAGATTACAGGCTTTGAACAAGGAAAAAGGTACTAGTATTATCATAATGTGATGTCAATTACTGAAAGGAGACAATGTTTCAAGAAATTGTTAGATAAAAAAGGAAGCAAGAAAACAAGAAAATCTCATGCAAAAACAGATTGTCTCTTATACGACACGTTGGAAAGACTGAATGATAAAGCATTAAAGCAAAGGAAAGTAGCTTGTCTTGCTGTCTTTTTGACCCTCTTTCCTGAATAACATGATACCTTTTTATGTTTTCAAGTTCGGTCTCCAAAACTCCATTAGTTGATCATGGACTTGAGCTGCTTTTTCCTTTTAAGTTCCTTGCTGCTTTGGCATCTTAAAGCAGAGCAATTCAGCTGTTTTGGACAATAATGGGCTACCCTATTTTGAACCAGATTTTCTCATTTGCAGTATGTTTTTGCCATGATTACACGAAATTGTCATCACTGAATTGTTCTTTTAACAAAAGTGAACTAGTACAGATAGAACACGGCTTGCTTTTTCGGTATCTCTAGAAAATGAAATTGATAGTTTGAGATATGAACCTTGGAAAAACATTCTGAATTGTCATTTTTATCTTATCAACGATCTGCAGAATGAACACAAGATTGGTTTATCTTAAAGACCAGCCTAGATGTGACAGAGAGCTCCACAAGACAAGCTTTATAAACTGACAATCTAAAACACAATACAAAAAAATATGAAATTGATACGGTTCAAAATATTAATAAAAATTATATATGAGTTTAACAAAAATTAAAACATATATTTTATATTTTTCGTATAAACATAAATTATGACACGTTATTTCATGTAAAATACGATGTGAAAGAATTTCCAATGTTTTACACGTCAAACCCTGCATTTGAATCTTCCTTTCTTTTCAATACTTTTTCTTTTATGACTCTTTTTATTCATTCTTTACTCAAAATGGTGGAATATATGAACTTGAAAACAAGGGGAAAAAAAGGACAAAAATCCTACAACACAGAGGAACTTTGTACAACCATCTGATTGGTTGCCTCTGCCATCTTATTTGTACTTCCTTTGGTTTTGTTTCAATCCTGACTGAATATGTGATCCAGTAACAAATTTACCAAAAGCATTAAACAAAGTTGGTGGCTAGACATACAAGTCTTAATCATTTTTGTTGTAGGAGCAATTTCGTCTTCCTGATCAGGCCAATTAAGTCTCCGAGTTTATTATTGAGTTATCGATGTGATTCAGTGGTTGAAGCAAATAAGAGCAAATTATTGGCAAAGGATTTGCATTCGCATTCATGTCCACATCATGCATTCTGAATGAGAAACAACAATAAATGGAACTATTATGAGCGAGCCATTGTTTTTTTTTTTTTTTTCAGAGAAGGTCAAAATATGAGAAAAAGATATTGTAAAAATTAAGATTTGAATGTCAGATTTGTTAAATTTAATCTCTTAAATTGAATTAATGTCCGAATTCACCCATTATTATTATTTTTTTCACTGCATTTAACCATTTGAAAATTGGACAGTATGAAATTCGTACTGTTCTCAAAAAAAAAAATTTAAATGACAAGTCCCATTGTCTGGGGTTTATCTTTCCCATAAATAATTTAATTTCTAAGTGCCATATCTTTCTTACTTTGGCCAAAAATTTGTTAAGATATTTTATAATATCATTGTCAGGGCTGGTCGTATAAATATAAATCCTCGTAAATGCACCAACCTTTGTCTTTCCTTTTCTTTCTTTTTGCTTGTGGAAAAAAGAAATGAAATAAGCTTTTTATGAAATGATAATATAAATCCACAAAAAGCTATCTTTTTGTTGTAGAGCATCACCCTAGTGGATTGACAAAGTGGGCTGGAACTCTAGGCCTTTTACTCCATTGTACTCAGTAAGTACGAAATATTCACTTGGTAAGTACTAAATCTAGGTAAATTATCATCAAAATGGAAAAGCAGATTAGACTATGTTTTCAGGTCTATAATTCTGTCCTATCAAGACTCAAGCAAGGGTTTCAGACAAATATTAATTTGAATCGATTGATAAGATTATGATAAAATAATATAATATAATATTATAAATTAAATTAAATTAAATAATATTATTTTATTTTGTATTTGATGTGTGAAGATTAAGATATGATAATTTATTTATTAATCAAAATTATATTTTTTAAAATTTATATAATTTTAATTATTAATATAATTTTTAATGGTATAATAAAATATGAAAATTTAATTTTATGAATTAAAAATAATTTTTTTTATTTTTAAAAAATTAAATTATCCTATATTAAGAAGATGATTAATTATTTTTATAATCATATCTCTTTCTTAAATACAAACTCAATATAATACAAAATAATTATTTTTTCTATCCTATCAATCATCTTATGCACCAAGTATAACCTAAATACCTTTAGCTTCAATTATTTCATTGGTTTAGCAATCTTATAATCAAATTGCCAGCCTAGCTAACTTGTAAAACTTATCAACATATTTATTTCTTATACAAGCTAACTACTAATGTCACGGGTCGAGACTTAAGCTCCGAACCCGCGCGGCTCTGAGATCCGGACATGCACTCATCCGGTATCTCAGATCAGTCTTACTGTCACGGTTTACATCTTTGTGAGGTATTATCCGCTCTGGCTCCCCTGACTTCACAGTTTTGTCTTATAAAAGGCGCCTCATAAGGCGGAGGTGGTGTGAACCATTTTATACCTCAGGGACCCTCCTATTATGTTCGATGTGGGATTCAGGACTCTTACTTAGGTCCGTGACATTCTCCTGCACCCAACTTCGTGACACCTTCGTCACGAAGGCTGGCCACCTTACCTACCTCCCTCGAGGTGCTTGGCGTGGATCAAACGGTATAGGGCTGGCTCTGATACCACTTGTCACGGATCGAGACTTAAGCTCCGAACCAGCGCGGCTCCGAAACTCGGGCATTCACCCTTCCGACATCTCAGATCAACCTTCCTACCACGATTCACACCCTTGTGAGATATTGTCCGCTCTGGCCCCCCTAGCCTCACGGTTTTGTCCTACAAAAGGTGTCTCACAAGGCGGAGGTGGTGTGAACCCTTATATACCCCAGTGACTCTCCTATTATGTTCGATGTGGGATTCAGGACTCTTCCTTAGGTCCGTGACATTCTCCCGTACCCAACCTCGTGACGCCCTCATCACGGAGGCTGGCCACCCTGCCTACCTCCATCGAGGTGTTTGGCGTGAATCGAACGGTTTATAGCTGACTCTGATACCACTTGTCACGGACCTAAGGAAGAGTCATGAATCTCACATCGAACATAATATGAGGGTCCCTGAGGTATAAAAGGGTTCACACCACCTCCGCCTTGTGAGGCGCCTTTTGTAGGACAAAATCGTGAGGCCAGGGAGGTTAGAGCGGACAATACCTCACAAGGGTGTGAACCGTGACAGGTAGGCTGATCTAAGACGTCGGAAGGGTGAATGTCCGGGTCCCGGAGCCGCGCGGGTTCAAAGCTTAAGTCTCGACCTGTAACAAGTGGTATCAGAGCCAGCCCTATACTGTTCGACCCATGCCAAGCACCTCGAGGGAGGTAGGCAGGGTGGTCAGCCTCCGTGACGAGGGCGTCACGAGGTTGAGTGGGAGAGAATGTCACGGACCTAAGAAAGAGTCCTGAATCCCACATCGAACATCATAGGAGGATCCCTTGGGCATAAAAGGGTTCACACCATCTTCGCCTTGTGATGCGCTTTTTGTAGGATAAAACCGTTAAGCCAGGGGGGTTAGAGCGGACAATACCTCACAAGGGTGTGAACCGTGGCAGATAGGCTGATCTGGGACGGGTCCTGGAGCTGCGCGGGTTCAGAGTTTAAATATCGACTCGTGACACTAACAACTTGTTTTTTTCTTCTTCTTTTTTCTTTTTTATAAAAAAGGTCGTTGTCTAAGAATAGAAATAAATTATGTAAATATTGACATTTGAATTTCAAATTAATTAAATATTATATTTTAAAATGATTGTATAAATCAATTAAATTAAATTTTAAGTTTGTTATCTAACCGTTTTAATGAAAGATATAATTGGATTGTCTTGCCATGAAAACAAGAGGCCTTGTATTGTCACTGCCTTCAACCCTTTCTGCAAGATAACCGTTGCTGCTCTTAGTTCTGCCATCCTCGGCGAGCAAATTCACCATGGAATACAGGACACTTAAAAATCAAAGTTTAAAAAAATGATGGAAGTCATTAGTTCCCATTCAAAAGCAACTTCAGCAATCACTTTTTATCGATGAGCCTAATTCTATACGGTGGCACAGTATCAATCTTGAATCAAACACATTGGACTTAAAGAAATAAGATGAAGTAATGAGGCAAAGCCTGCTCCATTAGCATATCTGATCCCCAATTACCAAACGTACTTGAAATAATCATCCATTATTTAAAGAAAGAAAATTTGGTGCTTGATAACTCAGCAATTAGCTTTCAGCATACTTCATGTCCTATATACCAAAGGATGGAGCATAAGGAAAACAAACATTTCTAAGAGTTTTCATTGTACACCTTGCTTTGGGTTTTTTCTTTTTATATGAATGAATTTATAAAGGCAGCCATAGGAAAGCCATCAATTGAGCATTGTCGAATAGGCTTTAAGCTAGTACAACAATATAAAGAAAGAAAAGGAAAAGGGTATAACTTCAAGTATCATTCTTCTTTCATTTTGGTATTCATATGATCAATCTGCCTCTATACTGTGGTTTGGGGTAAAAGCAAGGATGGTACAGCACAATCTTGCCCTTCACAGGTTGATTATATCCAAAAGCTACCAATTTCTGAAAAAATTTTGTATCGATGATGGCACTAAGCTTGTTATTGCCACATTTAACAGTGCTCAGAAGGGTGGAAAGTAAAAGATGTTCCTAAAAGCATGACTTAAAAGCATGACCTTAAAAAAAGTAGCAGGAGAACTTGCCTCACCTATTTCAAGAGTACTAAAATCTCTGTCCATAAAGCCTTTCCATTATGCTCTTCTCTGCAACTTGTTAGTGAAAAACTTTGTGCAAACATCAAGGGATGGATCATGTGAGCACAAAATACATTGTCTTGATTAATTAATGTCATTATTGTTATATATAGAGAGAGAGAGATGTAGAAATGCCGACGATTAACTTTTGCGCTAGACTTACTGATATCCAAGACAATTTTTTTTCTCTTTGTTTACCACTGCCACAACATTGCCATATCAGAGTGGGGCAGTGAGATTGTACGTGCACCATAAATAATTGAGGATCTGGGGTTTTGTGGTTATAATATATCAATATTACCATTATTCAAGAAGTATTTTTATTGTGTTTGTGAGGGTGGATTGTTAGCTCCTTTTATTCAAACTTCTCATAGATGCGTTGTGTCAGAATCTATACCAACTTGTAAGATATTTATTGAATTTCATAATTTTGTAAATTGAAAATGATGTAAATACTTATATTCCAAGTATAACTCTAATACACAATCCATGAATTTCACATGACTTGTAATAAAATTGGAATTTCCTTCCAAATTATCAACATATTTTTCTTTGTCATGACAACATTTTGATAAATCCTCATGGTTGGTATATGTCAAAACTTTTCTATGTGGAATTAAGTTCCATTCATTTTTTTTTTTTCTTATGAACCCTATTCCCGCATGTACTATTGTCAATCTAACAAGATAAATGATTCTCTAGATGAGCCAGACACCTACAAGATGCATTGCCATTATAACTTCAACTTCATTCAACTTATATGCAAATGGAACCATTTTATCTCCTTACCTACCCTACTATATGAATATATCCGTCGACTTACATTTGAATCACATGATAGAACTCAAAGAAACTGCTTTTATTGTCACTATAGGGCCTATTTTTCATCATGAATTGCACTTGACGGACAAGGTTTAGCTGTGCAGTATATTTCGTGAAGAATATCGAAAGCACTGTCTAAGTTCATGTCCAAGAGCAGCTATGATTATGAAAGCTCAAATAAATCTACTCTTTTCAATCTTCTGATTGTGTCGTATTGGATTGAGTAGCACCAACTTCTACTTGAAATATAGGTGTAGGACGGTTGGAAATTCAGTTCTGCCATTCTGGCCGGTGGAATAATATTTTGAAACAAATTTTAACATGGTGATAAGTTGTGTCAACCCTGATTTGATGCTGGAGCAAAAATATGCCATTGTATTTCAGACCTTTTCTGTTCTTGATTGTGGTTGGATGGATCCGAATAATTAAAGCCATGAAGAGAAAAACAGAACAAATCCTTCATAATTTTTTATGCTCGAGAATATTAACAGTTGGTTTAACGATATAAGGTACATAATCTGGTAATTTATATATTTTATGTCAAATAGTATGTGTTAATAAACTCGTGCAAAACATTTTTTATTAAAATTTTAATTTTTTTTTTTTATTATTTTCATATTATGGTGTTTAAAATTGCAAATGACAACAAACTTCTGCCCTACAAAATAACTAGGCAAAAGTCCCCACTGTGGCCTAGTGGTTTACTAGATTCATTCCCCCCCCCCCCCCCCCCTGTTGAGATGATTATTAGCCACAACTCTCCATAAAGTACAGTATGCAATCAATCTCTTGCCATCCCTTCGACACCTGTTTGACATATCTTTCGAATGTCTCCCATTTGTTACGTGGGATTCCACCAACCAACCTTATTCCTGATTTCCATGTTGGAATCCAAACACGAAAGCACCGGCTTTGCATTGTCTCCCCATGTACCATTAAAAATTATTATTGTATTAATATTGTATCATCATATATCTTTAACTATTTTCTTTGAGAAATTTATACTACCCTTAATAATACAACAAATCTTATCAATTTTCAGATATAACTTTATTTATAAAAAAAGTTTAATATTATCAGAAGTGATTGCAAGTACTAAAATTTTAATTTTAGATTTATTAAATATCATATTTTACAGATAATTATATAAATGAATTAAATTAAATTTCAATGCTGTAATATGATTTCATGCCCACTCAAATTTTAACAATATTATTGTCCATAAGATAGTTAGTGATAGAAGGATTAGATCCCACACGGAATCAAAATAACTATTCACTTGTATACTAACCATTGAACTAATTATTGTTGGTTAATTATCATGATCTATCTATGCACTTTGACTTGATTGTATATTAACCATTGAACTAATCATTATTGGTTAATTATCATGATCTAGTTAGTATCCAATTAGTTTGGTTTCCCATTTGGTTAACATTGAGTAAAGGAGAATTTCCATTTTTTTTTCTTGTTTATCAATGGAATTGACAGATAAAGCATAATAAAATTTTGGGCAATTTGTGAAAGAAACAACAACTGTTTGCTCCAAATTTCTGCTACATAAAAAGAAAAGAATTTGTTGAGTGTGAAATGAAGAGGCAGGCTTGGCCAAAAAACAAAGTGAAGAGGCAGGCAGCAAAGGAATAAGAATAAATGTTTTCCAATGCAAACATTCGAAATTATCATTGAGAAGATAAAGAAGCAGAGTGGTTTCAGCTTCACGCATAGAATTAAAGTCAGAGATGCCTAATCTAAGTGATTAGTAATCAGCAAGCAATTCCAATGTTAGAAAGAATTTCAGCTTGCAGTTTCAGAAATTCTCAAGTAAAATTTCTCCCAAAGCAAACTAAAGCAATATAAAGTCTGTTGGATCATAAAAAAAATCTTTGTCAACGTCAATCTTTTAGATAAAAGAGACCGAAATTTGGGAATAGGAAAAATTATTGTAGGTTCCTTGAACACAAACATCACTTTTTTTAAGAATGATTGCATAAATAAACGGGATTAAACCGCAGATTTGTCAAGTCATTTGTACTAGCTAACTTGCTTTTACTTTGCGTTTTGAGGGAAGGTCAACCAAAATTTATCTCATATAAAAATTGCCATATATATAGAAATTTAAAGGTCAAAATATGCGGGAGAGTAAATGACAATGAATGCCGTGAATAAATCAGAAAGAGTATTTAAGCAAACCATGATTTCAGAAATGGTGGCCACGCTTCATAGCACCCAACGCTCTTTAATACAAAAGCCATATAATTTTTGCACGCATCATCCGCACTTAACCCAAACATCATTTGGTGGTCAATGAATCAAATCCCCACTTCCCACAAAAAAAAGAAATCAAAGAAAAAAAAATAAAGGCAAAGCACTATATTCACAGAGATCCACAAAAACACACTTCTTTCTTCTATATTTTTTTTTTTATTTTGTTTTACTCTGATTCTATCAGCAAAGTGAGAGGATTCTAGTTACTTTGGCAATAGGGGTGATTTTTAGTGGATAAGGGAATCAAAAATTAGATTGAGAGTTAGTGCCTTGGACATTTATACAGCTCTTACATTTATTGGAAAAATAATGCACTCGCTTTATTTTATCTTTTGTCATATAGCATTTTCTTGCCTATAAGAAGGCCATTTTCATTTCGAACTTGGCAGCCGCAGAGCAAATAGTCGAGAGAAAGAGATCAGTGAGAGATAGAGAAACATGGGAGCTTTGTGTAATGTGTTGAACAAAATGAAACCATACGTGGCGATAATCTCCCTGCAGTTTGGATATGCAGGGATGTACATAATCTCAATGGTTTCTTTAAAGCATGGCATGAGTAATTTCATCCTTGCAACCTACCGTCATGTTGTTGCTACCATTGTCATTGCACCCTTTGCCTTTGTTCTTGAAAGGTTTCGTTGCTTCTCTCTCTCTCACAATCACATTCTTATTCCTTGAACCCCTAATCTTATTGCTGCCTTCCATTATTTTATGCAGGAAAATAAGGCCAAAGATGACCCTCCCTATCTTCCTAAGGATTGTAGCTCTTGGTTTCCTGGAGTAATGCTTTAAACTCTCTTCTTTTTGCATCTTTAGGCAAATAAATGCATCTCCATATTATATCCACTGTGCATTGTTTTTTTAAGGAAACAACTGTAGCCCCCTAGGAGATTCGGAAGAGCTTGCCTTGCTTCTTTGATCTTCCAATTTGTGGCTGCAAGAGTTGGATTCTCTCTTTCTTTTTTCACATTAATCAATCCGTTCTCTTCTTTCTCACCATGGTTGCAACTTGCAAGGCTTTCTGTCTTGCGCAAGAAACTACTGAATCTTCCATCCAAAAAAGTTTAACATTTCGATCTAAAATGATGATAGTAGCAATTTAAATGACAGAATCAAGTGTTCATCTTTTGGCATATATCCCCGAGTCCATGCATGTTTCCTGTTTTTGATATATTTATAAATACAATGAAGAAAATGGAATGTCAAATGCTAAACAAGATTGTGAAGGGTCTAATTAACGTTGCTGATTTTATGTACAGGCCAGTGCTTGACCAGAACTTATACTATCTGGGAATGAAGTACACGACAGCAACATATGGATCTGCTTTTGTCAACATGCTTCCAGCTGTTACCTTCATATTGGCAATGATTTTCAGGTGAAAAGATTCAAACCAATTCATTATTTATTAATTTTGTAGTGCAAAAACACACTACTGAAAAAGACGTGCCAGTAAGATCCTACACCCTGTCGAAGTCTCAAGCCTCTGGGACCCCTGATTGAAAATATGCCAGCGCCCACCACATCAAATTGCTTAAAAACTTCCATCACCTTCATTCTTTTTTCATTAAGGGATTTTTTTTTCAAATTTTTTAATATCATCAATGAGATTAAAGGAATTTATCATGGTTAATATGCTATAATTATGTCAATAGGTTAGAGAAGGTCAATGTGAAGAAGATACGAAGTCTAGCAAAGATCATTGGAACAGCAATAACAGTCGTAGGAGCAATGGTCATGACATTGTACAGAGGTCCCATTATTGACTTCATCAAGTCAGGAGGAGCTACTCACCATGGAACTACCAGTGAATCTGCTGATAAACACTGGGTTACCGGAACCATATTGCTTCTTGGAAGTATCTGTAGCTGGTCAAGTTTCTTTATTTTGCAAGTGAGTCCAAATCTAGTCTGTTGAACGAAAAAAAAAAAAAGTTGTTTAAACTACTTATATTTGAGCTGATATTGGTTATCATTTCCGGTTCAGTCCTTCACATTGAAGAAGTACCCGGCTGAACTCTCTCTTACAGCTTTGATATGTTTCATGGGAATGGTGGAAGGTGCAGGAGTGTCACTTATCATGGTTCGTGACCTAAGTGCCTGGAAAGTTGGCTGGGACTCAAGGCTTCTTGCTGCATCTTATTCTGTAAGTGCCCCAATAAAACCAAATACAACGAATACAGAAACAAAAAAGAGATACCAATTGAATTAAGAGTTTAGCTAAGTTGGTTCATGCAGTCACCCTATGAGGTGGCATCAATAAATCTGAGATTCAAATTTTAACAACTGTAACCCCTTCTCCCTGTCTTCAGACGATCTCCTCTGTACCCAAAAAAAGAGATACCGACTTTTTATTTATTGCTTTACAAGGCTTTTTTTGCCTGCCATGATGCACTTGAAAAGTCCTAGTAAAACAAAATTAGCAGACACATGAAACAGAAGTGCTTACACTTTAATATAATTTGCCATTGATTAGGGAATAGTGTGCTCCGGAATCGCATATTATGTCCAAGGAATCGTGATCAGGGAACGGGGGCCAGTATTTTTAACATCTTTCAGCCCTCTATGCATGATCATCACTGCTTCGCTTGGGGCCATTGTTTTAGCAGAAAAAATCCACCTTGGAAGGTATGATGCAGCATCTCAAATTTTCATGCAACAACTTGAACTTTCATTTTTAATAAATATTGACACCAAAAGCATATTATATTAATCCCGGGTTGATGACAAAGTTTACTAAGACATGAATATATGGTGCATTATCAATTATTAGAGATGATTGCTTTTGCAGATAGTGACAGAATGCACTGTGGTGTGGGTTATGCGTTGGTTTTCCTTGTTCTGATTGCTCATTTGCTTCTTCTTTTTTTCCCTATTCTTTGGTTGATTTCAGCATACTTGGCTCCATTATCATAGTCACAGGCCTTTACACTGTGGTGTGGGGTAAAGGCAAAGATGGGAAAAACTCAGAAACTGATGAGAAAAGCAATGCCCTGCAGGAATTGCCAATCAAAAACAATGCTAGATCAATCTGTGTTGATGATGGCATTGATGGACCTGCTAAAATTGTTAATATTCCAGCTTCAAAGAGCCCCTTCAGCACTTAAGGAACAAAAAACATTTTCTGTCAAATGTTGAAAAAATTTCTAGCAGCATTGTTCTTCCTTAACCGATAAAACTTACCATGTAACCACCCCTTCCCCTCTCTCTCGAAGCTGCTCTGCATCTAAAGTAATTTGTAGCTTACCATCTTTTTATTGTACCATGAGGCTTTAAATTTGGTGAAGTAAAAACCATGAATTGTGGCGGTGTGTCTATGTTCTTGTCCAAATATTTCATTTCCATACTTTTTCTTTGGTTCAAACTCATCTGATGCGAGAACAAAAAGATGTATTGCAAATATCAGAATAGGAATCAAACAGTTAACCTTGTTCCGGAAATTATACTGGTATCTCAAATATTCCAGGGTCATCATCTGCTCAAGTTCATTGGAATATTTTTATGCACATCCCGATAGCTACTCATCTATAGCTTGATTGAAATGGCTTAGGGAAGAATCGAATTCTTCTTGTAACTTGGCCACGTGAAGAGTATAAATGGCTAAAGGAATTACTTAAACCACATTTTTTCTTATACGAAGAGGATGTAATCTGGGAATAAAAGTAATTACAGATGCTGAAATTTGATCCTCAAAACATAAAAAATGTCAAACTGAGCTAAACTCCGAGTCTGTAACAAAAATGGTTAGAAAAGGACAGTTAACAACAACACATGGACAAAGGAACAAATTAAAGATCAAACATGAGTGACAAAGAAGAAAGAATTGTTATTGGCCAAAAATGAATCCATCCTGCATAGATTGTGTGACGTATTCTTACGTTTGATCTTGACACATGATTCATCATGATAGGTAATGCAATATTTTCAGTTCGATATCTGATATTGATAGAAAGATATAGGTATCAGAACCTAGAGCAAGCACCCACCTTAAGATGTTATTTCTCTTTTTTTCCCGATTAGAAATCGTGGCAAGAACTTGACCTCAAAGAGGTGGTGGCTGATGTTAGTTGTCCGTTTTAGCTTGTCTAGGAAACAACCATGAATTAGGTTTAGATATGTTTCTAAATCAATTTTCAACATTAAAAAAATCTTAGCAACAATAGAATATATTTGTCAGTAACCTCTGTGCCTACTCTTCACCGTTCATAATTTTATGCTTTTGATTACAGAATGTCTAAATAAAAATGGAACCTAAACACATGTTGTTCAAATTTCTTTAGTTGGTTGTAACAAGTGCCAAAAAAAAAATTTTAAGTGCTGAAATTTAAATTTTAAAATTATTAAATCTCATATCTTAAATATGATTGAATAAATTTTAAGTACTGAAATTTAAATTTTAAAATTATTAAATATTATATCTAATGAGTTTCATTTAGTGATGGCAACGGGTCAAGTCAAGGCAGGTTTTTGCTCGCCCCGAATCCGACTCGATATTTTTTTTTATTTTTAATACTCGAATCCGACATCGTATAAAATCAAATCCAATTCGATCCGATCCGAAATTAATAAAATATTATTTTAAATATAAATATAAAATTAAATATATATAAAATTAAAAAAAATAATTAAAAAAATAATTTTTTTATATATATCGAGTGGGTAGGCTCGGATTTGCCTAAAACCCGATCCTGACCCGAACCCGAATTTTTTTTATGCCACCCGACCCTATCCGACTCAATATCCAATTTTCAAAAAAAAAAAATCGATCCTAAAAAATTGAATCGGATCGAAACCCATTAATTTCAGGTATTTTTGTCTTCTCTAGTTCCATTTTTCTATGTTAGATAACCTTTTAGATTGAAATAACTAGTTTGGGCTAAAGACGTCATCATTGATTGGGCAATCGGGATTGGGCATCGGGCATGACAATTATTCATGTGGGCTCACCCAGGGCAGGTTGGGATCCAATTGCTCACTCTTTTTTGTTTCTCTTGAATTTTATATACTGCTCATGAGAAAGCAGCCCAACTCCTTGAATGGGCCAACTGGAGTTCATAGTAAACTTGTTGCGACGCAATCAATTGTGTAGGCTCAAAGAGTGGGATCCAAAAAATTGGCTTTTTTTACCTATTTTTCACTCCAAATGAATCTGGACCATTCATGCCAGCAAACGCTTGCCAGTTTGGCAGTGCCCTTTTTCCCTTTGTCTCCCATTGGATGTTTTAATATGCTGCTTCTACTTTTTACTTTCTCTTTCTTTCCGGCTATCTTGTCGTGGCAAAGACACTTTTTGGTGGGAGCCCTCGAAAGAGACAATAATAAAGAAAAAAAAGGAAGAAAATGGCGATGTGGGTATTTGGGTACGGCTCTCTTATTTGGAAAGCTGGGTTTAACTATGATGATCGTCTTGTTGGCTTCATCAAAGACTATCGCCGTGTCTTCTACCAAGGTCCTTCCTTTGCGCTCTTTATTTTATTATTGTATGTACTTTTTGCAAAAGTTTCTTGTTTTATTGAATAGCTCAGGGAATGGTTGGTGGGGTGTGTTTTGGTTAAAACAGGGAGTACTGACCACAGAGGGACGCCTGAGTATCCTGGGAGGACTGTCACATTGGAGCCTGCTCAGGGCGAAGTCTGTGTAAGTTCTTTTTTGCCCATTACCCTCATTTTCTTTGTTTATTCAAAGCTTTGTCATGAGGTTAATTGGAGCAATTCATTTATATTTCACGGGATTAATGTATGATGGGTTGCTATCTCTCCTCAGATTTTCATTTGCCAAAGAAACCCTGTTAATGCACTGCAAAATTGTTTAGCTTTTTTGTGCATTTCAGTGAGAACTATTTACATGATGTTTTGTATGTGAGTTCTTTAGCATGGATATGCAGACTTCAACTTTTATTTTGTTTTGTTATACATGCAAAGTTCTCAAATGAGCCACTATGTGAACTAAAATGTTCTTCAATCTCGTGAGGTCATAGTGGGGAGCTGCTTACAAGATATCCAAGAAAGAAGATAAAGAAACTGCTCTAACGGTATGGTCCTGATAGTGAATTTCTTAAATTGTATTCATATAATTTATTGTTTTTCTCCATTAGTGGCCCTTCAATCTTTTCTTTTCCTTTTGCTGGCTAATCACTAATCAAAATGTTTCTATATATGCTCATGCAACTTTTGGAGTTGCATCTTACAAAGACATCTTATTGCTGTGCCTATCGATACTATGGATTGATACTATCGGTTTTGTATGATTAGCTGGCGGACTTTGGGTCACTGGCTTACTGAATTGATTCAGAAGGGAAATGATCTCAACCTTTTGTGACCTCTGACTGCAAAATTACCATAGTATTGCATTGTCTGAATAGGTTGTTAAATAGTATAGGAGCTCAGTGTTTTTTTTTTTTTTGGCCACAGAATAGGCATTAAGTGTTGGATGGTGGAATATTAACAAAAGGTTGAGTTTGAAAATAATTATGGCTTAATATATTTCCATTTCTGAATAGCCTTGACTAAATGACTAAATTGTTCATAAATATTCTTACTCTCTGTTTGCTGGTTTTTGTTATTACTTGTTGGCTGCTAAGATGCGCTTAATTATTTCTTTTTCTTTTATTTAATTCTTCATTTTGTTTGTGTTTACTTGCCTGTGATTTACTTAGTAGCCTAAAATATTTCATCAATCTGTTATCATTATTTCTTTCTTCCTTTTATTTCTTAATGATCTGCAGTATTTAGAAGTGAGGGAGAAGCAGTATGACAAGAAAGTTTATCTGGATTTCTTCACTGTGAGTTTTGAATTTTGATATTATTAAGTTAAGAAACACCAGTATAATGTAGCTTTGTTATTCATGTGTTTCTACCAAAATTTGTTTCAGGATCCCACTGCTACAACTCCAGCTGTTTCCGGAGTAATGGTGTATGTGCTGTTTTCTCAATGATATTTTTTTCTTACATTATTATTGAAGATATCCAGATCTATATTGACACAAAAATTTTCAGGTACATAGGATCCGCAGACAAGAAGCTTAATGAAAACTACTTGGGGCCTGCTACTGTTGAAGAGATTGCCAAGTATGTTACTTCTATCTATGCATTTTAGTTTGAGTGTGTTTCTTCTATCTCTGTTATGGCATTTTTTTTATAAATGAATGAGACTTTATTCATCCAAAAAGAGCAGAAACTTCTGCTATAAAGAATCAAAGTTTAAACTAGCAAACCAACAAAGGAAAGGATCAAAAAACAAATTAATTAAACATTTTCTCATTGTGATTCCCATTTGGACAAAGAAACCTATGAATAGAATTATCCACAAAATGTTGAATGTTGTGGAGCCTGCACCAAAATAGCATCCTTGACAGACTGCAAAATATTAGCGCTACTGCTACTCTGCTTTCCAAATGCCTTTTTGTTCTTTTCCACCCAAACACCATAGATCAAAGTAGTCCAAGCAAGTTTAAGGATAATAGCCAAAAGGGATTTACCTTTCAAGTTAGTTTTGGCCCAAAAAAGTTCATGATGTCCCATGTCCGCTTGCCATTGAATCCCACAGGGTTTCAACACTTGTAACCAAATTTGTTTTGCGAATGCACAAGTGAAGAATAAGCGATTCAACTTCCTGATTACAAAACAAGCAGTTAGGACTAGCATGGATGACCCCCTACAACGTCTTTGTTAAGTAGGCGGTTCATCAAGAATGGTCATCCATGAAATGAGTGTCTAGGGATATGGTATTCAAACCAATGATCTATGCCAATCTTCTTTCTCTTGCTTATATCTCATTGTGTTCCAGGTACTAGAAGTGCCGGATTTATTAGCAGAATTCAACCATACCATCTTCCCATTCTTATTCTGAATGAAAATTAGAGCAACACTTCGTAGCCTCAGTAGCTTCTTCCACTTCCAACTGCTATACTGTGAAGGAGAAACATGCCAGATATTGTTGCCTCTTTATCGCATATGTTTTCACCCAAGCAATCCATAATGAACCGGGCTCAGAGAGTAGAGCCCATAAATTCCTAAAAATGCAGTCCTGATTCCAGAATTTTAAATCCTTAACCCCAAGTCCACCTTCTGAATTTGTGGCAAATGAACTGCCAATTTACTCATGTGCCGTGAGCCTTTGCCACTTTACCTTTCCAAAAGAAAGCATTACAGAGCTGGATCACTTTCTTGATGACCTCTCGAGGAAGGATAAAATTCCTATACCAGAAGTTCTGCTTACTAAAATCTCTGATTTGACTCTGTTATGGTTTCACATCATACTGTTGAGTCCTTATTTGGTATTTACTGATGTGTTGATCTCAGTACTTCAACCGTCGGACATATCCCTCTTTCAATAGAAAGGGCTTAGCTGAACTCTGGAAGCTGTTTTAGGGCATGTGAACACATATAAAAAGCTGAGATATAATACACTATAGGCTCATTGTTAGGTTGTTTTATGAAGTGTCAAATAATTTAAAACTATTTATATTTGCTCTATTAACTAGAAATGGAGGTTTTCTATACTGTCAAGTCCTAAAATCATTGTTGAAATTTGTGGCTAAATCTTCTTCTAAAGAGAAAATTCCTTCCCTACAGATCAACTACAGAAAAAAAAAAAAAAAAGGCCCTAAAACCAGATTTTTGCAGTGGTCTATCATCTTTGTTTCTCCACATCGTACTGTGAATCTCTAGATGTATAGGTGTAAATTCTAGCAGCAATACCCAGTTCTGATTCATTATTTCCTCCTTTTTCCCCTTTATGTGCAGACAAATTGTTCATGCTGAGGGCCCTTCAGGGCCAAATAGAGAATATCTTTTCCGACTAGAAAAGGCTCTTCTTCAAATTGGTGAGGTTCTTTTCAATAGCCCCTAAATTTTTTCTATACCAGTTACTCCAATTATTTTTTTCACTACTTTGCCTAAAAGATTTCCAATCAATATTATATTTACTATTTTTTTTATGAGTTCAGGATGTAAAGATAAACATGTAATGGATCTTGCAAATGAGGCTAGGCGAATTCTTTCAGAAGGGGAGCTAACTACATCATGATGCAAAAATGGGGGGAAGGGAAAATATATTAAAATGAGAAAATCAGGGCAGCATTATAGATTTGGGCATCAGCACCGCTACATGGAGTCATCTGTTCCTACATGTTTGCCCGGATTGGGATGCAGAAACTTAGATTTCATATAGTGTGGGATACAGTCATCCCAATTCTCCACAGGCAAATGGTGTCATGATGAGGATGTTTCCATATTCTTGTCGTTTCTTTCATTTGGATATTTCCCTATTAAACCTGATTGCTCATGATGAACAAATCAAAGGCTTTTCATTATTGAAAGCTATCTCGACATTTCATTGGTGTCCCATGATGATGGGGGAATTTGTCTTTGAAGCTTATGAAGTTATCTATAACCAAATCCTGCGGCATCCCACTGATTATCTGCTTCTCGCTCATGCTTAAAATCCCCTAGGGATGAGTCATCCCTAATTGCGGGAACTTGTCGTTACATTTAAAATGAGAAAAAAATAACAATTTCATGTGCTTGTAACAGTGTTGAATAGCAAATTGCACGTCAACATTGTGAAGCTTTGCACTCATTGATACACTAAATTTAATGATATCCCTTGAAGAAATGTTCTGTTATTGTCGTGTTCAACTTGTTGACATTTTCCATCACTTTGAAGCAACTTGTCTCTACTTTATTATTTATTTGCAATGACAGACCAAAAACAACTAGAGCATCCAACATTAAATAATCTCTTTTCATTACGAGGAAAGAAAAACAATCATTGAGATAGAAACAGGAAATCCTATATGACCTCATCAAGATGCATAGCAGATGCGCGATCATGCTTTTGGAAAAGGTGTCGCTACATATTCAATTTCTGTACTTGATGAAATTTTATAATTATCGAAAAAGAAAAACTGATTTCTATTCTGAATCTGAAAAGTTGAAACTATCGGTAAATATATATATTATTTATGTATGTATTTGAAGAATGTATTATGGGCAATGCATCAAACAGCTAAAGCCATGAATTCATTTACCGCCGTTGACATGGTAGTTTACTGCTTAAACCAAGTTCCAATTTTGAAAGAGCTCTCATTCAACTTGGTAAGGTTTATTTTCGGTACAAAAAAGGCTGTAACTGACATTAAAAAAAATAAGTACAAATATTGATAATTAAATCTTAAACTTGTTAAACTGCATAGACCTATTAAATTAAGCTTTGCTTTAGGTTCAACCGCTTAAGGTTTTTTACGAAGGCCCTGAATTCATTAAGCTTTACTTCGGGTTCAACCGCTTAAGTTTTTTACGAAGGCCTTGAATTCATTCTTACCGGTTATTCTGTTATAAAATTTCAATTTCAATTTTCTCTTTTGTCATGATTTAGAGATAAACAAAATGAATTTTCAGTTTCTTGATTTAGTGGTTAAAAAAAGCTTAGAAAGACCTGTAAGATGAGAGTTCAAGTCCCACCAAGTCCATCCCCTATCCTATCATCTATACGAAAAAGATCAACAGCATGTGTCTTATGCTTTGACCTCTCTTGTTAACAAGCCTGGAAATAAACCAGAGATCAAGTGTATTATGGAAGACAAGAAATAAAAGAAAACCAACCTATGTCCATTTAACAGTGTGTTCTAAAGGTGATGGCCTGAATGAGGGGATAAACAGCACCATGCCTTTTTCACATTGGAAAACAAATGCAATGTTACATTATAACATAGAAAACTCCATAGCCTAAAAATAACCTAAAGTCCCTGCATTAGTCAACAATACAAAACATCCTAATGAAGATAAAAGCAAAATTTTCTCTATGAAGGACTATCAATTTCCATACCAAGTATAAACTAGGAAATATTAATAAGAAAATAAATTTGAGATACATAACACAGCATCATAATCTAACAGTCAATGAGCCAGCTATCGCCTTGCAAGTTTATATCATGCAGGATTCAATCACTGCCATCATCGTCTTCTGCAAACATATGCACAGATCATATAAGAGAACTGACACAATAGCTCAGAAGTTAGAACAGGCAACCTAGTATCTCACTAAAAGTTATTAAAGAAATGATGTTGACAGCACATTCTAGTTTCACTTTCAGATACTTGGATATGAGTCAGAACTCAGAAATGCTACTACATTACTAAATGGTTCCATTTTCAATCCCATGGCTTTTTTATGATCACCTATCTGACATTAATACCTCAATTTACTTAAAAATTGGTTCTTGCTATTAGGTGTGTTTGTATGGTATTGAGTTGCCCCACTTCTGAAAGGTGTCATAAACGCTTCCCTGTCCCAGTTGTGAAATCATATAACATAAACTAAGGTCCAAATCTCCTATCCCCACTTAGGCTTCCTCATATGTACCAAAAATAAATGTACCATAAGGAAGGAACAATAATCCAAAAGTTGGCTAAGAGTGATAAATTTATTTAACTTAAAACACGTCTGAACTATTGATATACTCCTGTCTATGGAGACAGAATTTAATAAGATCACAGAGCGCATGCACAATAATCACAAGATCTATATTCTCATACAGTACCCATGTTTGATAGCTCATACGATAGTCAATAAAACTTAATAACAAAGCAAACAAACAAATCCTCGTACTCACCTTCATCTGATTCTTCACTTTGGCTGTTGCCATCACCATCGGCATCTTCATTATCATTATCTTCATCTTCTTCATCATCATCATCGTCATCCTCATCACTTTCTTCACTTTCATCATCATCACTCACATCTGGTATTTTGGGCTTTGGTGGAGCTATAAAACTGGTTGTAGATCTTCTACGTGAATTTGACACAATATTACTCGTGTCAATCCCTTCAAGTTCTTTTGCTCTTTCTTTTCTCTTCCTCACTTCCTTGATTTCTGAGAGTTTAAAACACTCCAATAGATTAATAAAACTGAAGAAATGATTAAATAGAAGAATACAATGATGATGATGGTGATCAAACCCACAAGTTGTGGATTATAATGCATGCAGCTTGGTGTTCGGTGTGCCTGGAAGTCTCCACAGTCTGTGAATTTTATAGATTTGCCTACCTAATACTAAAACAGCAATCAACCACCGGAGATGATGGGTGTCCATCATTAAAATTTTCAATTACATCTGAAGCAAAAAGAGCAATCAACTACCAAAGATGATGGGTGCCCATCATTAAAATTTTCAATTACATCTGAAGCAAATATCATCAAGCCTCTGAGTATAGACATGGAAACTTTCAACCCAAAGAAACAAATTGCAAAACTTAGTAAGTTCCCCATGAAAGATAGTATGAACAGAAACAGACATGTTTTAACTTATTTTTATATAGGTATCAGTCTCTATTAATGGACAGTTTTATCATCATCCTCACTCATGGATGGTGAAGGCATCCATGAGAGGACAAAATTTGTTAAAATGTTTTGCCCCCTTTCCCAAAATTTTATCTAAGCATTAAAGAACTTATTAATGACACAATAAAACTTTATCCCACTTTTTTTCAGTATCAAAGATCTTTCCCAAAACAAGGTCAACTCCATAAATGAATAGTAACCATCAACAGTTGTGCACTGGGGCAACAATCCTGACCTTTTTCTGAAGGATTTGCAGACAATCCTTCCTTAGAAAGAATCTCTTCTAGTTCCTTTATTAGTTGGGCTTCCCGTTTATTCTCAGATACCTGTTTGACTCTCTTGTAGATTGAGGGAGGAACACTGTAAATAAAAAAAGTAATAAGAATACTGTAATGGTCAACCTTGACAGAGATCAAGACTCGTAAAGGGGTCACAGTCCAAGTGAAACCTCATCCCACATGACTTGATAACTGACTTTAGGTGTTCCACATGTTTCCCATATACTGAAGCAAAAGTTTCTTTTCTCTGCATGTCAATAATATGATTAAAAAAGGCTTAATTTATCAAACATAGATTTTGGACAGAAAATGAACAACAAGAAGTAAGACCTTCACTGCCTTTGCAGTGGATGATTGAGAGCGACCATCATCAGAGATACTCCCACTGTCTTCTTCATCGCTATTATCATCTGACATTGATTCTGTGTGCTTGCTTCTCTTCTTGCTAGGCATCTCTGCCTCTTTTTTAGGTATTTTCCGTTTTTTAAGCCCTTCAGAGTCCTTAATCTTCCCTTTTGGGGCAATCTTCTTTTTGGGTTTCACTACCTCTTCTTCCTCTTCTTCTCCTACATCTTCTTCGTCTTCATCTTTGTGTTCCTCCTCTTCATCACTCTTGCTTCCTGATGAAGCCGAACTCACTTTCTTGCTGGCCTTTTTAGAAGCTTTGCTCTGAGAACTTTTCTTGGGATTCCTTTTCTTAACCTCACTTGCAGGTGCAGAAACTTCACGAGACTTTAATACCTGATAATTAACAGAGAAAAGCATAAAGAGAGCTATGATGCACATGATAGTTTAGGAAGCTGAATTGACTTCTCATGACCGAATTATACCCACCTCATCTAATTGTTCAGTTATAAACTTCTTGTATGGATCAAGTGTATATTTATCAATTTCAAGATCTTCCTCCAAAAGTCGACGAAGTCCAGCCATTGTGACTTTGCTGAAACATCAAAGAGCCAATGATTCGATATTACACCTCAGTACACCATAGGTACTGGAAAAGGAAAGCATACAAAACAATACGATGAACATCATGGACAAGCAATTTTATTTTGACTAGAAGCAATCAATCAAACAATTTAGCAACTTACTCTGAATTAGCTTCAACATATGAAACTCTTTTTCTGATAGCTTTCTTTATTATACTCTCAGAAACTTCTTTATTTTCTATATTCTCAGTTTCGGTGTTGTCAGTTTTCGTAGTTTTATGTCCAGACAGAAGGCCCAAAACAGGAGAGTCTTCCGATTTCTCTTCATTTTCAGAGCCAGCATCCTTTTCATCTTTCTTTGGTTGTCGTCCTTTGCGTGATTCTGTTCCTTCAGTGGTTGTACTTACATTTTTCTCCACAGTTTCACCAGAACTCTTGGAGCCATCATCATCATTGCTACCATCTAAACACTGTAAATAAAGAATCAATTAAATGTACTAATCAAATAAAAGTGAAATGAGAAAATGGAATAAACCTTTCCTGTAAGCGTTCACATTCCAACACACCCATTCCTTCTAAAATAACATTATCAATATCCAAATGTTCCAGCAGTAACAAGATTTGTGATTTTCATCATACTCAAGTAAACTATAGCTCTAACAAACCTGGTCCTGTAAGCCCAGCAAAACTTTAAAACGGAAGATATCTATGTTACTTGTACTTGGGAGTGAGTGTTGGAACAGGTATGCATCTGACACGGGTATGCTTAATTTTTTCTAAGTATTTCCATATATTTGGAGGGTCGGATCTCCATGCTCATGTCCGTTAGATATGTGTCTAATACAAGTACTTCAATGAAAACGAAGAATCCAAGCAACATAGGAAGATATGATTATTTCATAAAACAAGGGATTAAAACTGCAGTGTATTCTATCAACAATTAAGAATTGATCAGACACAAAAGGCTGTTAAATTTCAGTTTTTGTATTATACATAAATAAGCTATTTTTGTACTAAATGAAGATAAACTATAAGAATAACATGCCACATACAGTCATAGACTAGAATTTCCAATACATGCTTATCATCCAGGGAAAAAAAGAAAAAATCTAAGGCTACATGTGATTGTTTTTACTACTTGATTTTTGCTAGTTATATCTTGTTTTCCAAAAATTTTTATAAAGCAACATTGTGATCGATTGAAAATAAACATGACCAAAATGTAAAATCAATTCTAACATATTTTTTTTCCATATAAAAGCAAAATCATGCATTTTCTATCAACTGCACAGTTCCTAGTGCATCCAGTAGCAAAAAGCAAAAATAAATAAAGCATACTTAATTATAAAATGAGTAAAGGACTAAAATGTATTGGAAATTGACATAACTGTTCTCCACAGAGAGTAAAATCATGCATTTTCCAATATAAAATATAAATTTTTTATTCTTAATCTTCCAAAAATAATATTAGCTTTAGTATCTAAAACACCCCTTTCCCTCTTAGAAGTGAAAATGCAAGTAGCCACAAAAAAAAGACACAAAATTTACATGAAACCTAAATTAAAAAAAAAATTCTTATCCAAAAAACTAAAAGGTAGCAGAGAAGGAATTGCAATATTGAAAAACAAAAAAAAGGTACCTTTAACAGGCATTGCTTGACGAATCTCTTGTGAACGTCCAATGCAAACGTCTCTAGCCCCAAGTCTTTCTCTAACAATCTCCGAACTCCCTCGAATGTCAACGAACTTACCAACAAACCAAAAACAAAGAACCAAATTAAACAAAATTACATAAATCACGCTTAAAACTAAATTAGAGATACCAATATGACACCCAACATTCACATTCTTTGAAATATTTCGAATAAAACCTTTAAAATACAGGCCTAAATCAACAACAAATCCCTAGAATTTGACTCTGTAATGAGAATTTCACAAACTCATTAATTCGAAACTGAAAGCCTAGTTACGGAGTGTAAGAAATAAACAGCCAGCAAGAGAGAGTGTGTGTACTCGGCTTGTTCCTTAAAGTGGCCAACACGAGAGCGCATGGCGGTGGTAATTTGTGACTCGATATCTTCCGCAGACGCCGTCGCTTCCGCTGCTTCCTTGGCGACGGTATCGGGCGCAGCGCTATCATGCAGCTCCTCTGCCATTCGTCGGGAGGAGGTTTCACTGTTACTGGTTTAGAGAGAGAAAGAGAATATGCTATAAGCCTAAAACCTTAACACACGGGGAAGAGGAAAAAAAAAGGGGGGGGACAAGGAAGTGATACGGTGTAGGCGGGTGTAGGATATTTGAATCAGTTGCGGCCTCTTTTTTGTGTTTAATTATAAAATAATTATAATTGATCTTAATATTTCTTGTTTAATAAAAAATTAAGATTAAAATTTATTTATTTGCTTAATTTTTTATGAGTAAACAAATAAAATCTATGCTAAAAATATAAAATATCCATGAAAATAATTATTTGTACTTTTATTTAAAAATATTAAGAATAAATAAAGTAAACAAATTGATGTAAAGCATAAAATAACTAATCAAAGTTTTTCATAAAAAAAAATTTTAATTTTAATTTTTTAATGAATTATATGAAACAAATATAATAATTGAGAGTATTTTATAGATGAGAGAATTAGTGTATTCAAGTCATATTTATTTATATTAAATATAAATAAAATATAAAAATTATTATATCACGAAGAGTTGGCATTAAATATATTTTTTATTTTTATTAAATTTATTAATAAATTTTAATAAAAGTTTAAATTTTATAATTTTTTATTTTTTATTTTTTTAATATATTATTGTACAAATTTACCAAATTTCCACGCAATCTCACAAAGAGACAAAATGCTCAAAACAAAGTTGACAAAACCGGTAGACCAGAATAAAAAGTAACAAAACCGGATCACGGACACACCACGTTCGGACACGCGAACGTGAAGCGACAACCACCAACTCTCTAGTTGTCAAAAAATCATTTTTCCTTCGAAAAGCAATGGGCGGCCGTGAAGCTGTGGAGGTTGCCAAGACGGTCCTCGAAGTCGCCGACGTCGCATGGAACGCCATGGAATGTTGCCACAGCCTCCACCACCGTCACAACCACGACGATGATTCCCCCGAAAACAATGACAATTCCAAGCTCGAAAAAGAATTGGAAACCCTAAAATCCGAAAATCGACGCCTTAGGAATCATTTGGAACAGAACCTCAGACTCCTCAACAATCTCTTGGAATCTCCTGCTGTATTAAACGATTGTCCTCCTGACGTACGTAAATTTCGTTACTTTTTTATTTGTTTGATTTTCTTTTTCCCCTAATTTCTGGAATCTAATTGTTTAATTAATTGCAGCTTTATGCTCAGTTGGTATCTACCGTGGATTCTAAAGACTTTTTGACCCGACTCAAAACACTTAACGAATCCAATACTAAAATCGAGTTTCCATTCAAGGAAGCTACAGGTTCTTATATGCTAAATCTTTGCATTGAATTTAATCGCGTAATTGATTACTTTTTGTGTGAGTAATGCTACTTGTCCAATCATTTTTAACTGATAAATTATTACCCCATCAGCTGTGACAATAATGTTGGGTCATTTTTTTTCCCCTTTTTATGTTAGGAATGTGGATTTTGATTGAGTAATTAATTTTTTTATTTGTTTTTGAATTAGGGGATGATATGCGTTCAGCTGATATTTTGATTAATGTTGACCAAAAAGAGCCGAGTTGGTGGGTATGGGTAACTGATGAAATGGCTCCAAGCCATGTTGAAGAGTGGAGTGGAATTGATGATGAGAATTACATTGTTGTTAGTGAGGAACATGTTGTGGATGGGGTTGCCAACTTTATGGCTAAATGCATTTTGTCCAACCCTAAAGCTCAGGTTTGTAGCTAATGGATCTGCTTTTCCAATTTACTTCTGCCGGATTTTCATGTTTGTTTGTTATCTTGGTATCGCAGACTTTGACACCAGAAGAACTGCAGAAGAGTAAGTTTGCTACTTAGTTCATGTGGCTTTACTACCTAAATTGATAATTATTTTCCTTGGTATGGTTACCTTTTTTTATGTCATGGTGACTGGGTAAATGCTTCCTGATAATTGATAGTATATATTTCAGTTCCATTGTTTTGATAAAGATTAAACTTTATTACAATTCACTCCAGCATTAAACTATATATTGGAAGATGGGCAGCCTGCAGCTGTGCATATAATAAATTCCAAGCATTTAAATATAGATGTATCTTCCATTTTCCACGTTTGGTAACCTTATATTTGAGCACAGAGCATCATCCTCCATCGATTTTGTAGCTAGTTATCTTACTTTTGTTCCCCCATTCTTCTAAATTCTAATCAATTATGAATATTATGGTGTGTTACTTATTGTGGTGAGATTACATGCAGCTCTGCTGAAAGCATTAGGTAGTGTCAGCAAATTGGAGAAGGTTTTGGGCATTTGGCATGCAGGAAAGTTGTTCTATACCTTGTCAACCTGGGGACTTACACTGGTTGGGTGTGTTTCACTGTTCCTTTTACTATTATTTGTTTGCTTTTGCATTTATCAGTGTCCTTTCATGCCCTCAAGTTTAAAAAGGAATGGCATGCATTTTCTTTCTGCTTGAGAAGCCAGGCATGCTGATTTAACTTTGTGAACACCATTAAACCTCGATCCTAGAGACAATGCTTATGAATCCTTTTTAAGGGATATGAAAGTCCAAGATTCATTTTGCATATAGTATCTACATCAGTACTAAAAATTTAACAGAAGCTGCTGCTCTATTAGCAGGCTGAAAGATATAAATATCTCCCACCACGCTCTCAACATCCTCTAATCATAAGATGGATTGTTATTAATTGAAACAATTATACCTTTTATACATCTGAATATGTAAACTTCTTAAGGTCCTATAGACTCTTTCGGAAATTTTAACAAAGTTATAACCTATTGTACTATACTATAGAACCCTATGTTTGCATTCGGGACCAAAACATCTAAAGATTGGAAATTTTAATTCTTTGTACTCCAAAGTTGTACATAGTCTTGTGGAGATTTTGGTAACTGAGATTTTCTCAGGTGCTTTTAGATTTGGAGCACCATGTGCTATATTTTAGCCGTGTTCCTATGCTATCTTTAATTATAATGAATTATCATATCAATTTCTCCTTGACATGAACAGGTTATATAGGACCCGTACTATACTGAAACTTGCTGCAATGGGTATCCACACAACCAGCAATGTTGTAATGAGGGCGCTATAAATTTATTGATCATGATTGAGAGAAAATCTCTCTTAACTGTATTAATGCTTGGGGATTCTTGCTTGTTTTATTAAGTCATTGTTGGGGTGAAATGTAAATACTGTAAATACGTTTGCATTGGTACTACTCCTTTAATGGATAATTGTATTGATTCACCCCCTGCTTACTCTTCATATCAAGGTTGTTAATATAATAGTAGACAACATTTTGGTTTTTTTTTTTTTTTCTAAATATGATTATGTCGATACCAATTGTTTTAGTATATTATTCTGGATTTTTTTATTTAGTATAAATATATTTATAAATATATATGAACTTATACATTATAATCTTATTAAAAATTTACAAAGTAAATGTGTAATATTTTTAAAAATCAAAAAAATAAGTTTAAAAGTATAAGAAATAATATCGTAAAATTATCATGATATTTTTAAACACTCAATTTGATTATATAATATTTAAATAAGTTTTTTTATGCAAATATTAAGATAAAAATAAAGAAATAAAAAAATTAATTTTGATTTTATGATTGTTAAACTTTAAAAATGAAGTATAATTGTTTTCTTATAAAATAAAATAAAAATACTTATAAATTTTTATTTTAAAAAAAAAGTATAAAAGAAAATAATTTACAATTAAAAAATAGATAAGCTTAACTTTTAGGCGGTATTATGCCAATTAATTCTATTTTTATTAGATTAAAAATAGTCAAATAATAAAAAATAAATTAAAAATTATAAAACATATTTAACATTTAAGGTCAAAATAAATTAATTCATTGAAATTTACCGAAATTAACAAAGACGATTTGTATTAAATCATGTATAAAAAATTATCTTTAGATGTACAATGTTATAATATAATTTGAACTGTCTAATATGATTGATATTGAAATGAAATTAACAACTATAATTCATATTCACTTTTACAATGAAAGATAAAAGGTGGTTTGGGGATCAAGATGTTTGGTTGGTAGACACTCATGATCATAACGTTATGCTATCATTACAAAGACGATATCATTACAAAGACGACAACACTGGATCAGACTTGAGATGTTCAAACTAGCTATTGAAATGTTATTCCCCGCCCACAAGTAGATATAACACAGCCAAGAAATGTCGACCCCTAAACCAGGTTAATGAGGTCTTAGTAGTCCTGTAAAGACAATGAAGTAATCTAAGAAATTTCATATAGCTCAAAATTTAATGAATAGAAATTAGAAAGGCAACTGCCGATGAATTGCACTGAATGATAAGTAATCAAGTAAATTAAATTACTAATGCAACTTGAAAACTCGAGGCAATTACGTAATGCAGTCATGAATAAAGTTACATACAACAGACAAGTGGGACAGGTAAAAAACAAAGCAACCTTAGAAAACAAAACCCCACCAAAACTCACAAGCAAATTACAATCAGAAGGGCGAGATTAATTTGATAAGAAAGTATATCATAAGAGCAGTCGGAAGAGCAGCCACTGAATTCATCAATATGGAAGCATCAGAGAAACTTCCAATAGGTGCAGCTGCTGGGGGAAGCACAGAAATTGACCCAGTAGATGGCGCTGTAGAAATCTTGGGCACCGTAGAAGTCTTGGGCACTTTTGTTGTGGCACCATCTGACTGAGGCGCAGGTGCTGGGGCAAAAACTGAATCCTTAGTTACATCAGTAGGTGGGGCTACAAGGGGAGGAAATTGCTGTGGTCCTGCATTATTTTTTTGAAATGCAATGCAACTTTAAATAGGTCAAGAAGCCTTCTATGACCATCTGGAAATATTTGTGAATTCTAGAAAGTAAATCGCTCATGTTCAACTCCTCAACATTTGAAGTCATAAATCTTGTCACGGAAACTGAAACTTTCATTTCTTTTAAAAAGGAAGCACCAGAATTGTCTAACAATTATGCATTATTGAAGGTAACAAATGAATTCAGTATGTTTATGAATAAGCAAACATTATTTGTATTGGTAGATGCTACAACAAGAAGTATCAGATAAGAATTATCTCATTTCACTCCATTTAATTAGCAATTACCAAATTTGATTTTCATATGAATCAATGCGAAAAGGAAATTAACACATTCACATTGCATTGGATTATGGAAGTCCAAATAGCCCTAAAATTAAACAATTTATTGTCTTCATGCATTTTGGAATCACAACCTATGAGAACTGTGTTTTATAAACTCTTACCTGGACATCGAGGTCGAAGAGATGATGACAACCTGCAGAACAAAGAAAGGGGTCGAAAGGGTTCAGTCATTGGATAAAACTCAAACACAGAGATCACTTTTCACATAACCAACAATAAAAGTAGGTAAAAAATGTAGCATACCAAGTGATAATAGTGCCATTTGCATAACCACCATAAGCACAAGAAGTAACTTTGCATCCAGCACTACTTTGCTGCACTGTAATGTTCCCTAGCATCAGATTGCTGCTTTTACATTGCATGCTTGAACAAGAAACAGCTAAAGAAGCAGGCATGCAGTACAAACTGTTCAACACAATCAGAAAAGGTGATTAACTCCAGACTGTTAGATTTAGGGGAGTGAATCCCATGCAGTAAAGACTATTAATTAACAACGAATAAACCAATATGCTAAGAAACAGCTCAATTACTTGCTACTCCCCTGCCCACAGCTGCACTGAACACAGTGGCTAGCAGTAATAGCATAGCTCCCGTTAGGCACGATCAATCCATGATCTGAGGCATATTTAGGAAAATTCGAAGCACAAGCTGCAGGAACCAAAAGAAAATAACACTTATCCTCAATTGCCCTTAGGAAACAGACATAACAAAGCAAAAGCATAAAAACTGTGTAAAAATTCACAATTATTGCATTAGCTTGAACTCTCAAGGCAAAAACTATTAAAAGGACAAAAATTCAACTAACAAATCAAAAGGTTATAGCAAATTAGCAATACCATTTGCAGTGATTATATAAAGCATAACCCTACTACATAAGCAAGATGAAAACTCAACTTTACAGAAGAAACACACATGATACTGGCATTGGCATAATGGCTTTAGATGATTGATGATTAAAGCAATACAAATGTCAAGTTTTAATGTCAACCGCACACTCTACCAAAACAAGGAAATGAAAAACTACCTGATAAAGGAACAGCTAGAATATCACCAGCCTTAATAGAAGTACTCCCCATAGCATTAACATTCATCAAATCTGTGATCGTAGTCGAATAACTCGCTGCAATTCCGGCTAAAGTATCCACTGGCTTCACCACATACGATAGATAAATGGCCGGCAGTTCATTATCGGTCCCATTAAAACAAGTACACGGCAAAGGAACGACAAGGTTCTCCCCCACATCAAGAACAGAAGGATCAGCAATTGAGTTAGCCTCCCTAATCTGATCAGGTGACACCAAACCAGCATAAACCGAATCCGAAATGGTGGAGAGAGTGTCCTGAGGGCGGGTTTTATAGTGAGTTGAAACGGATTTTCGAATCCCATCAACACATGAACAGATGATGGGGATCTTGAGGAAGAGTTGGGAAGGAAGGATGTGGTTTTCGACATCGGGGTAAGAGATATCGATGGCGTTGGCAGTGAGGATCGAAATGGGGTCAACCTGGAAGAGGGAAGCAACCTCAGCGACTTTCAGGTCGGTGTAGAGAGTGTATCCCAGCAAGGCGTTGCAGGAATCAGAGTTTGAACAGGGCTCGATTGTTGATTTGGAAGTTACCAAAGCCACATTGGAGAAAACCATGAAGCAAATGGCTTTGCAGAAGGAGAAAAAAGTGGGTTTTCGGTTTGGCATTGTTAGGTTCTGGGGTTTGAGCAGGTCGAGGGCTTTTTTGCTTGTTCCTCTTCAGTTAAAAACAGGATAAAAACAGAGTGGCTGAAGAATACAAACAAAAGAGCTTAGCTTTGCTTTGCTTTGCTTTGCTACTCAAAGATGCGTTATTTCTTTAGTAAAGGTTCAGGGTTTAACAAAGAAGGAGCTAAAAAAGGAGCCAAGATTTGAAACCAATAAAGGATGGGTTTTTCCTTCTTTGCGTCTTTTGGTTCAATCTAATGATCAAATGTAATGTACTAGAGGGTTTCAAGGGTTTGTTCAGGTGGCTTTTGTCCTCCCCTATCGACCAAAAATGAACTATTATGAAAGAGAAAGAGTTAGTACAATGTAGAAAAATGACTACTTTCAAGCTGGGTAAGATTCAGTGATTTTAGAGTTTTGGGCTTCCTTCTTTTCTGCAAAAAGGTCTGCAGCAAATAACAAGACAAACAAGACAAAGGCAGAGGTTTCAAAGTAGTGGCGGTGAGGAAGGTCACATCTGTGTTTCATAGAGTGAACAGACACGAGTCAGATTCTCGATTTAGAGTCTTCGAGCATTATTTACTTTTTCCATTAAGACTAATTTGTTCCCGCCTTTTTTATTTCTCAAGCTAAGAAAGTTAATTGAGTTATTAGGATTTGAGGGACGTTTTAGTAAATTCAGTTATACCTCTTTCTAGATTTCGCAGCATCTAAAGTTGCCCGTCGTGCCCCACTTACAACTATATCGGCTATCTTTTCAGGCGTGGAGGAAAGGTAACGAATTTGTGGTCTTTTCTTTTCTTCAATGTTGCGGTTTCGGACATAACATACTGGCATTCCTGATTCCCTCCTACCCCACGCTTCATTTTTGGCGCGTGTTGACACTTCTCATAGTTGAGATGTCACGTGACAAGTCCGTGAAAACTAAGCCTTTCATATCTTTTTTTGGTGGGAAACTGGAACCAGATAAAAAACATAAAATAGTACGGTAAGTCTTTCATATCAATCCGATACATCAATAGGCAAATAATAAGATTAATTTTGATAAAATTAATTATAATAATAAGATTAAAATTAATAATAAAATATATATTTAGATATTAAAATAATATTTATAATGAGATGAATTATAATATAAAAAAATTGACCGTTAAAAACATTAAATAAAAATTATATATAATAAAATGTTAAATTATTTAATATTTATAAAATTAATAAATTATTTTAATATCAAATAATGATTTTTTAATAAATAATTACAAATAATTAAAATAATAATATATTAACCAATATTTTTATTAGATTAAATTAACTAAACTATTTCATATTTTTAAATAAAAAATCAAATTATAAAATTTAAATTATAAAAATATTTTGCATTTATAATATAAGTTGAGAGGTAAAAATATATATAAAAAGAATGATCAATAGACTAATTAAAGTAGGCAACCCAATTTATTTTTGTCAGGTTTTGATTAGAATTGATCTCATATAATTTATTTTTTTTTTAAATCAAGTTTAGGATAGAATTGAATAAAATTAAAAAAAAATCGAGATCGAATCAAATTCAACTTTTAGACAAACATTACTTGATTCTATCTAATATTATATAAAAATAATTTTTAATCAATTATTTATTTATATATAATTATATATTTAAATATTTATATTTTAAAAAAATAATATTTTATTAATTTCAAATTTAATTGGATATAAATATAAAAAATAAAAAAATTTGGATCATAAAAATTTAAATTTAATAAATATAAAATTAAATCAAATTCGAAATAAATAAAAATTCGTCTCGATCTTATATACCTGTTGTCAACCGTAAGACTAGCAGACCAAAATTGGCCAGTGTCCCACCACCACAAATCGTGCCACGTGATAGCATCCAAATGGATGCTCAATGTCGATTAGCACAAATTTGCTCCAAATACTGCTTTTGTACTAAAAGCCAACGGTTGAAGGATTAAAGTTCGTGTTTGGTATTGCATTGCATTTTTATTTTAAAACGTAATTTTTAAACGTAAAAGCAATACTAAATACATTATGTTTTATATAAAAAGTATTTTTTGACAACTAAAAATACCGTAAAAATTAATTAGAAAATGTAATTTTGATTTAAAATTTATGAGTTTGATACAAAATGATCAAATACCCATTTAATTATTTATTTTTAATAAAAGGTGGATGTCTTAAATGATTTAAATTATATTAAATATTTAATAGAGTATTTAAATTTTAAAAATTTATAATTTAATATTTAAATTTTAAAATTATTAATTGATATAATATTAATCTCTAATTTAATTAATTTCAAATGATGATATATGATAAATAAATAAAATTTTAATTATCATATTAATTAACAAAATTATAATTTATGTATCATATTAAATTTTTTTAAAATTTAAATATCATATTAAATATTTATTATAATTCAAGAATTATTTATGATAACAACCTTTGATAAAAATAACTTTTTTTTTCAACATAATGTGTTTTTTTTTAATATTTTAAATTTACAGTAATTTTTCAAAGCAATAACAAATATTCAAAAAATTTTAAATCATAATTTTTTCACACTAATTTTTTATAATATTTTTTAAAATTTATATTTTTTTTCAAACTATAATTTTTTCAACCGCAAAACCAATGCTAACGAAGTCTAATTCAGTTGCAAAGATTTGATTAGTGCAATGATATGATTAAAAGCAGGGTACAAGCAAATAAGAAATTAGGTTTCGGTAATGATATACTCACCACGCATTGTGAGTAATTTTTCTTTTACCTCACAACGCGCGCGGGAAGAAAATCCTCGTTCTCTCCAGCTTTCTCCCTCTCTCCTAGATCAAGTTGGAAAATCCAAACGAAAAAAAAACAAAGCCCAAATGTCGTCACTCAAAACCCTAAATTCCTAAATTAAGATTGGATAAACCTTAATACCATGGAAGAATCAGCTGAGAAGAGAGAGCCGGAAGTAATGATGGTCAACGGCACCGACCAGCCGGAACGGAGGAGCGTCCGCCGGAGATTGGTCCAGTCAACCTTGTTCCCACGCAAATCACCAGAAATTGAACCGAAGGTTGACCAGAAGGCTCACGAAGGAGAGGATGACAATAACGACGGCGAAGATGAAGAGTTCTGTGGTAGCCAAGGCAAGAAGAAGGGAAGAAAACGGAAAGGGAAAGTAACTTCTCAGAATCGAGCTTCTAAAAAGGTTTAGTTGAGTTAATTTTTAGTTAATTTAACCGATTAATAAAAGGGAAGAGCTGTTTGGTAGTTTTTTTGTTTTTAAAATTTTGAATGTGATTTTCCATAAGCAGTCAAAGGAGAAATCGCCAATGGAAACTACACTGAAGAAGAATGGGATGAATAATTTGATGGAGAGTGAAGATGCATCACCGCCACCAATTCCTAATTTGAGATTGGAGGCAAAATTGACAGCTGAGGTTAGTGATTGTGCTTTCGCAGCATTAAAACATTATTTTGATCTCTCATATATGTCATTGGAACTTTTAGTATGCTTTTTGTTTACCATTGTACTGTGGATCGCTTGCATTAGCAGTTTGTTGGCTAATTCTTGTTCCTTTATTTCATGGTTAGTGTTGATTGAGAACGTTGTTTTAGATGTTGAAGAGCAAATATCATGTTCTAATGCTGAAAGATTTTGCTGTAATGTAGTAAGATAAGAATAGTTCCAAGAAATTAAAAGAAAAAAGGTCTGCCGTGGAATATTAGCTTTGTGTTTTAGTTTTTCTTCTTTTTTTTTTAAGAAACCTAGGGCTTACATGATGGGTGATGATGATGAAGGTAAAAATTAGGATTAAGTAGAGAGAAAATAATCAAACATAGTGACTGGTGTTTGGTGATTCCGATTTACTGAAAGGAAGACGCTAGGGTATTAATAAGTGATGTTAGTTTGTGCTGTTTGGTTGGAGGCCATTGATGACGTGGCATAGCTTATTATGAAGCTCTTGGAGCTTAAATAATGCCCTGCAGGATGTGCCTACTTATGAGCCTAGGCAAAATGATAAGCAACCATCACTTTTTCAGCCCACTCAGGAGCTTATTTCTCTACCAATTTTCTGGATCACTTTTAATGTGGAGAGATTGCTAGGGTTTTCCTTGCAACATATGAAGCTGTTATTGTTCCTTTTTTTGGTGCAGAAATTCATCTGCCCCAATTCCCCTCCCTCCCTGGACGTTTTCCTTGTGATGAGTGCTGCAATATGGTGTCTGAATATTTGGCTGTCCATGCATTGGCTCGAACTACTAGCAAACAGTATCTAAGTTCATGATATGTTAATGTAACTAACATTTAATACAATATTTGACATGTAAGTTGTAACTGAAAGTGTGTTTATTTTATGCTTGATTAGGAAAATTCACGGATGTTTGCAAGAAGGCAAATTCATCCATTTTTTGCATCACGAAAAGCGGGAAAGAGGAGCCAGGAGACTGCTGAAGTAGGGAAAAATGGTTGCTTGCTAGACAGATGTAACACAGGCGTTAATGTTGGTCCTATTCATGTATTTGAAAGAATTCAGGTATGGCATTATGACTCAACCATGTCTAAATTTATTGTATGTTCTTGATTTGAATTTGAACTTCTTTAAATGTTCTTTCTTATCCGAAATGACAATCAAACTTTGTCATGCAGGATGATGTTGTTCTTGATTGGAAAGATTGGACTTTTTTTGAGAAAACTGCCATTGACATTGGTTACAATTTTGAAGGCCTATTCACATCAGTTTTTGAAAGTTATGTTGGGGCATTATGTCTTGACAACTTGCCTGGTGTTTCACATTTCTCTGATGCATTAGTTGTTGAAAACAAGTTGTCAGATGAATGTATTATTCAAGATAATGACTTACTTGGAACATCATTAGCAATAAATGCTGCGCCAATACATGAGCAATTGGAAAGCTATCTGCTGTTAAAGGGCTCAGAAGGGGTATGTCGTATAATTTTATCCTCGTTACCTTTCTTTTCTTTAATTTATTTTCAAGGGAGTTCCTATTACCATTATTTTTTTCTAGTTATTTAACTCTTTTTCCCCCTTAACAATCGAAATTCTAGACAACCAACCCCCACAAATTCCTAAACCCCATTTAAGTTAGGCAATTTCTTCAAGTCGAATCTAACATATACCTCCTTTACCCATACTTTTAAAGATGTACTAGTTGCCCATGTGCCAAAGGCTCATTAGCTTTTTATTAACTTTGAATGTTCTTCAATTTGTTTGTTGCTATAATTTGGTTATTGCCAGGACAGCCAAGTAGATGAAGTTGCTGTCCTTTCTATGCAGGCTGATAATGTGGGAAATTCAGAGCTTGAACAGCAAAGTCGGCTTCTTCAAGAAAGGTTGGAATTTTGCATATTAAAACCTATCTGCCCATTTCTTAAGCGTCCTTTCTGATATGTTAATTTAGGATTATTTTAATATGTTTGTTATTACAAATACTTTGTATGCATTAAAATGATCATTTTCATATTTGTTGCACAATATCTGGCAGTATGAGAATCTTCTATGCTACTATAGTTTCTGAAGCTATTCAATTCAAAATATGCTGAATAGAGATAGTTGTGTTAGAAATAGGATTTGCGCCTTAATACTGTTGGTACTTGCTAACCAAATGGAACTGGCCCGGTTGATATCCACTAACTTGTTAAAGCCTTGGTTTTATGGTCAAGGTCAATGGTGCAAACTTCTGCAACTTTTGGCCATACTAATAATAATCTAGTGTATCCAATAAAAAGTTGCTACTTGCTAGTTAGGATAGCCTTTGTGTATGTAAGTCTGCTATTCTGCCAAGCAAGATCCTTTTCATTATATTAATTTGCAGATTTGTGCCATGTTATCCTGGTTGCAGTATCCGGCATGATAATAGCTTATGGACTGATAAGTATCAGCCAAAAAGTGCCAAAGAGGTGAGATTTTATTAGCTTGTTTGTTCTGAACTTCTATATCCTAAAAGGAAGGGGGAGGTAATATTATATTTCATACATTTTTTTTCTCCTTTAATACTGCTTTTCAGGTGTGTGGTAATACTGTATCAGTGAAGTTTATGAATGAATGGTTGCAGCTTTGGCGTGAGAGAAGTTTTCAAGCCATCAAAGCCTCTAAAAACGTTGATAAAAGCAACATGCAGGAAGATGATGACAATTTTTGTGAAAGTGATTTTGATTCAGAAAACATAGATGGAGAGGAAAGTCTGAAGAATGTTCTCTTAGTTACCGGACCAATTGGGGTATACATAAAAGTTTTCACTGAAGTTTAGTACTTGTTTGCTTGTTTTAGAGTTAACCTTTGTCTTTGTATGTTCTTTGTAATGCTTGGCTTTGAATGAATTATTATCTCTTTATCATGTCTCACTACATTTTGCGGTTGATATTTCCTTTGGTATTGGTTGAATTCTTTGTTCTATGCACTGCTAGCCCTTAGTGGTGTGTTTCTTGGCTACAAGGTTTACTGGTTTCTTATGTCTTGGGTTGATTTAAGATTTTTCTTTTCCTGAAAATGGAACTAGGAACTTGACATTAAGTTGATTTACTCACAACAGTAAATGTAGTTACACCTGCAAAGGTTTCGGTCTTGAGTTTGTACAAGGTTTAAGAGAACACTGTTGCTTATGTTAAATTGGAACTCCATTTCCATTCTTTTTCTTAAAGGATTGCTTTGTTGGATAGCATTCCGTATTTTGTTTCAAATTATGTTTGGTACATATGCTTTTGCTTTTTCTTGGTAGTTAAAGGTATATTTCTTCGTGCTGCAGAGTGGGAAATCTGCAGCTATCCATGCTTGTGCAAAGGAACAAGGATTTAAAGTTTTGGAGGTTGCTACTAAACTTTTAGATTCTTGTCAAACCATTTTACAATTTTTTTGTCCAGCATTAGTTGTGGCCATGTGCAAATGATACTTATCCTTGCATGAAAATGCCTATAACCACTAGGCTTTTTTGGCATAATATTAGAAACTGTGTATGTGAATTAAATGGACTCTCACTTTGTTATGAAGCTAAGGCTCTATGTTGAGTTCTTAAGTTTGCAATTCTAAATGCTTATAGTTCTTAGACATGTCTTGCAACTGAAAGACAAAGATTCATCTCTCCTTTATTTCTATATCATTGGAAACTTAGATGAGTCTGACTTTGGACTTATTCACGCATTGGATGTTCTGGAAGATTTCAACTAAAATAATAAAGTTGCAAGATTGATAAATCGGTTCACTTGTCCTGTACCTTCAAATTCATGCTGCAAGTAAATCTATGGTGCTTTTGTTACCCACTTGCTCTAAGGCTTGTGTTTGTGCCACTTCTTTAAGATGTAACTGCTTGGAACTTAAAAGGGAGATTTTCTGTAAGTTGGAAAACTGTGAAGGTTTCTTCATGTTTTCTCTTTCCTTTGTATCATTTTTTCTCGTTAAAAAGGTCAATTCATATTTCAAAAGTCCCAAATGTTTTAGCCTACTTTCCCCTTTCTTAAAAAACTTATTAATTTAATTCTACTTGGTGCACTCCTAAAAATAGAAATAAGATACAGCTATTGTTCTTGCAATTCCATATAGCTTGGTCAAATTTGTCTTTGATTACAAGGCATCCTTTCATGCAGTCAATTGAGTTAATTTTATTTCAATGAATTTTAGTGTTTGTTATTTCAATGAATTTTAGTGTTTGTAATTCAATGCTAAGAGAATAATCCTTTAAGTGAAAGTTGCATCCTTCTAATCTATTATTTTGTTAGTCCAATGCATCAGACTGTCGAAATGGAGCTGTTGTGAAGCAAAAGCTTGGAGAGGCGTTAGAATCACACTGCCTTACAGGGTTGGTGACTCTGTCTTCATTATCATTCTTACACTATTTATGTGATCATTCTATTGTCCATTGAAGCATCTAGCAAATTCAAGCTTTACTAATGTAATTATGTCCTAAATTGTAAAGTATACTTGTTGCAGGTCACTAGAAAATCCTATAGTTTCACTTAGCAAGCATGTGATGAAATCTGCAGGACCTTTATCTAGCAGTGAAGCAGTGCAAGAATTTGATAATGAGGTGATAGAGTTGATATCAATATCAGATAAGGAAGATTCATTTTTTGCGCATGAAGCATCTGGAAAACATGTCTGTAATGATAGTGAGACTGGCTTTGGTCAAACTAAAGTTAAGCCTTTGGTTCTCTTTGAGGATGTGGATGTCAGTTTTCCTGAAGATCGTGGTTTTGTTGCTGCTATACAGCAAATTGCTGAAAAAGCAAAAGGACCCGTGATACTGACTAGTAATAGTAAGTTGGCTTTATGATTGAAACATTATATTTTTTTCTTGACACTTTATAACTTTTACTTGATGTATTTCCTCGTAACACCATGTTGTGGTGGTAATTTCAGGTAACAATCTTGTTCTGCCAGACAACTTGGACAGGCTAGAGTTATGTTTCACGATGCCGTCACAAGAAGAGCTGCTTCACCATCTCTCTATGGTATAAGCTTCAGTGCCTTCTTTTGAACTCTTTCACATTACAAAAATCTTTACCTTTTCATATTTATCTTAGTTTTATGCCACAGGTTTGTGCAGCAGAGAAAGCCGCCATTCAACCACATTTACTAGAGCAATTAACTAAATGTTGTCAGGGTGACATTCGGAAAACCATTATGCATCTCCAGTTTTGGTGCCAGAGCAAAATAAATCAAAAAGGTTAATAACATAACACAGCTATACATGTTTGCATAGTACATCTATTGTTCTTTTTGAAATTTACATGTTATAATAGAAATTCAGTAAACTGGTTTCCCCTATTATGAGTTGGGGTACTATGCTTTTAGCAGAGACTATGAAAAATGTTAGAAAACTAAATGAAAGAGCTTCAGTAAGTTTCTTGAGATTGTTTAATCTGCCAAGATTTTTGCAAATCTTAATAAATCACTATGTGAGGAAATATAAGGAATGAGTTTTAAAATAAAATTCACCTGACATGTATGTGCTTGTGCATAAAGCCAAGTATCATTTGAAGTAAGTATTGACCATCTATAAATTACATATTCACTTTAATTTGGGTGATCTCAATAGGTCCCTGATACAGGAGCAAATATAAACCCTATTTAACAGTTTTTTTGGTGTATGGTGATGCATATACGAGATTTAATTCAAGTGTTGATGTCATTACTTTTAATAGATAAATTCACTAGAAAACTTCTGATCAGCCTTTGTGGTTATGGACTTATGGTTTATTTTTACTTCCTTGAGCAAAAGAGCTGCATCGTGTTGAAGGTTTTGATATTTCATACTTTTTGTAAAAGGATTTCTGTTATCATTTTGTTTGACTTTTTGGAAGTTATTATGTGACATCTACTGCTTTCTGGAACCAATTGGATTATTTTTTATACCTGGTCCAATTTCAGATACTTGTTTTGTGCTTGAGAAAATCATAACAGGTCTTTTTTCAAGGGTGTGATTTCCATGTTTAATATTTGTTCTTGAACTCATTGCCAGTTTAGTATCTCTTGCAAAGAAATATTCTTTGTATTATATATTTGCACTTTGTTTTAACACCCCTTGGCTATCCAGATAGGAAATTGTGGAAGACTTATGGCTTGCTGCTGTTTGATATAGAGGCGGGTCATTCAATACTACCAACTATAGTCCCTTGGGATTTCCCATCTCAGTTATCAGAGTTAGTTGAGAAGGAAATTGCTAAGACATTGTCCATGATGGAAGAAAATTCAACTTCAATGGAGGTGATGGAGGAAGAACTTGAAAATAACATGTCAAATGGGTTGGAGATGCATAATAACGAGATAGACAGAATGGATGCAAAAGAAGTGATGTTAGGCAGGAATACCTCTATTCATGATTGTAATGAATTCATAAACCCTTCTTATACTGTCCATGACTTTTACAATTCTTCGGGCACCCCAGTTTCTTTCTCTCGAAGAACACGTAGGAGGAAACTTGATGTTGTAATGTCTTCTGGTTCCGAAGATGAGGACTTTAATAAGCAACCTTGTTTAGTTTCAAACAAGAATGTCAACCGTGAATTATTCATCAAAGAAGATTGCAGACTTCACTGTCATTGTCCAAACATGCAAAATTGCTTAAGGCCATTAAGAGACGAGCTACTTTGTTCTGAAGTGGAGAATTGTGAGGATAGGGGTTTCCAATGCTCAAAAACAGCAAATAATTTACAAATGGACGCTTGCAAATCTGTGGATGTATCATATGTTCCTGAGTCATCCATTGTTCCTGAAACTGAAATTGTTAATGGAATGGAGCTGCCTTCTAGAACTTTGTCATATGTTAATGTTGCTGAAACAACGGAAGTTTCAGTGAGTTCCGAGTTCACAGAGGATTTGTTGCCAGTTGATGCGAATGACACTGGTAAATTTATACATAAATTAGTTAGTACTTCAGATATGTTAGGTGGCAAATGCAGTATGACTGCAGAAGCATCTCGTGAAGAAGTGCTGGACAATTCTCAAAATGAGTACGATGAGGGTGTATCAACTGGGCATGCAGTGATGGATGATTGCAACTGCATGACTTTCAACAAAAGATTCTTTTCCATGGAGAAATTTAAGAACCAGGTTGTAAATGTAGTACAGAAATCATGGAAAAAACTTCGTGACAATCATGCTGATCTAAAACAGTATGTTGACTCAGAGCCAAAAGATGCACTTAAAATTTTAAAACTCACTTCTAGTATGAGTGATCTAATTTCGCAAGCTGACCAATTACTTTCCAAATGCCAGATGCAAGTAAGTGATGAATAGTATTATTTTTTTCAGAGACCATTTCTTATTGCCTGTTTCCTTTGGTACTAATT
Organism: Durio zibethinus; assembly: GCF_047325235.1. Classification (NCBI taxonomy): domain Eukaryota; kingdom Viridiplantae; phylum Streptophyta; class Magnoliopsida; order Malvales; family Malvaceae; genus Durio; species Durio zibethinus. Next base: position 5,322,458 of record NC_143181.1, read on the forward strand.
AGCCATATATGCAGGATTCTTTGGAGCTGTTAATGATTCCTTCTGAGAATTCTGATGCTTTCAGCTGGTGTGATAAGCAGTTGCAGATGGCTAACACAGTTTCACAACATGGATTTTGCTTGTATGCTAAAGAAATTGATGTTATAGGATCAAACATGGGTTTTGAGCATAAGGTGGATTTGAGGCAGGAGATACTGGCTTCCTCAACTAGTATAATGGCAATCGGTGGATTGCTTGGAAATGATGCTAGAGCAAACAAGACTTCAATTGATGGAAAGGTTTTGGACTTGAGCCCATCAAAACGTGAGCTAGCAGTGAAAAGGTATGGAGTTATTATTTCACTTGAAGCCACACTTGGATTTATTACTTGTAAATGAGTTGAGGCATTTTGACATTGGCAGATGACAGATCAAATTTCATGTTTATTATTGTTCATTTACAATTTCTGTTTTGCTAGGATGGAACGAAGTGTTTCCTTGGATAATTGGAACCTTTGTAGATGTAGGATTTAAGCATTTGTCTAATGTGCTTTGTCTGAAACAAATTTTGGTTTACTCATGTAATTACATAGCCTGTCTTCTTGCTATTGACTTGTTCAGTTTAGAATTTCATTATTGGCTCTGCCCTTTTACTCACCTAAATTAGTTTTGGCGTTTGCAATACAGGGATGTGAAGTCATGTCTTTTCAACATCATTAGGGCCATAGTCCCTTCAAGATTATATTTCTTCATTGGGATGTATTTCAAGATCAGAAGCATCCCGCTTATCGGTAGGCTTGGGATTGACAAAAAGACAGAGGTAGGCAAATTTTTATCTCAAATTACTTGCTTAGCAAATGTTAGTACTTCGTTACACATGACCACACATCCCTTGCAGCAGTTCTGTTTAATTACAAATTGTTTTTATCACAGGGCAAGAGGTGCTCGGCATTACTTGAGCACTGGTGCACTAATGTTATCTCCTGAAGACATTTCCTTGTTGGTTCAATATAACTTTAATGGAAAGTTATCCAACAGCTGATGCCGGTTTCAGCAAATTATGATTGAGGAAAACTAACAAAATGGACTTGGTAAGCTCGTAACTTAGTTAAATGTCCTTGGCTTCAAACAGCTGCTGTGGATATTTAAATGGATGAGGGAAAGTCGAAAACTCAGCTGCAGAACAAAAACAGAAAATCATTCAGCAGATGGTAAGTGTTGGATATCATTATTTATTGGAAAAGGAATGTCTGGAACAGCTGTTATTTTTTGGCCTAACCTTAAGTCTTGCTAACAAGCCTTAATATGTGACAGGAGTAGATATCTTAATATTGGATGTCATTCCATCCATTCTCATCATTGTAAAACATGTAGTCATAACAGTTCTGTAGTGATATAGTGATAATAATAAGAAAGATTGAGAAATGAGACCATAATGCACTTTTTTGTTCAGTCAGGTATCTTAAAAATAGAAAATCTCTTGTTCTTCACATATCGTCTGTCATGTTGGATATGTATACCTTCAGAATGACATATCAGAAAGAAACTAGTTCTAGGGTCCTATATTCAAAAACGTTATCCCATTTGCTGAAATTTTTTTAATGGGAATTTCAGGTCTACGATGTGCTGAAAGTTAAAAAGTTTGAGCAAAGCTGCCTTTTTCAGGCAATTCCTTAAAGAGAAACTTGCTGATTATTTAGGCACTCCAGCGCATGTTACCATGAATTCGAAAATTCATTTAAAATTTTTTTTCTCAAATTATGATTTTTTTAAATATATTTAAAAAAAAAAAAAAAACTCTCACAGCGCATAGGAAAAAGCTTCAAAAATGGGAGGTTATGTTATGACGTAATTATATGTATATGCGCAGGTTAGAAGGTAAAAGTAGGTAACAAAATATTTATCGAAGATTTTTTGAATCAATTAATATGTTATTAGAATTGGAATTTAAAAATTACAAGTTTAAAAGAATTTATATATGTATTTTTTTTAACTAAGTAATAAAATAAAAAGATTTAAAGATAATTAAAAATTAAAAAATATATATTTCGGGTTTACTTCATTTCATTTGCCCTTACTAGTTACGATGCCAGGTAGGATTAGCCACAATGCCATGATTTTAAGTACAGCATGTGTGGCTTAATTAATCATGCTACCTAGTTGCCATTTTATTCCATGATAACAGAAAAAGAAGCATTGAAAGATGTTAATGATCACAGCTTAATAATAATATGGGGGTAACTCACCGAAAAAGTTGAATAAAAACTCTTGTAATTCAGCCTATTTTCTTTATAAAATCATAAATACAAGTAAAAAAAAAAATCATAATATGTATGAATAGAAAAACCACAACTACCTTTTTTAAGCACAAAGCAGATGGAAGTTACGTTAAGAAAGAAAATTTCCCATACATAATTGCAACGAATTCATAAAATGTTCTGTATGTTGAGGGAATCAATGAATTGGTAGTCTCAGTGAGAAAAATCAACATTGATTTTGTTATATCTTAGTAGCCATGTCAGTAACAACTCCAACTGCCCATGACTTTGACATGATTATTCAATCAACCGCATCATTACTCTTAAGATATAAATGGTGAGATTAAACCAAACACCTACCGTATTTATTACTTGATTCTTTTTTTTTTTCTAATTTTTCTTTATTTATTCATTTTTATTTTATTTTTCTATACATTTCTTAACTCGAGTGTTGGAACACGTGTTAAAATTTATCTATCACGTTCCTTAATTTTTTTTTCCAATCATATTTATTATCATTCTCAATCACTGATAATCTTTTTTAATCATCAGACCAGAAGTTAGTTTAACATAATTATTTTATAAGAATGGTAAGGTTTCCTATCATTGACCATTAAAGCTAAAATTGCATCAAAATAACTCACTAAGTTACTTTATTCTGAAGCGGAAAAATTTAAGGAATTGATCCGTTATTAGTTTTGCTTGCTTATCAAATAAAACAGCTATCTTTTTGGGCTGCAAGTCTCAAAAAATCAATGATGAATATCTCGAAACAATTGTCACTTTTACAGTCAATTAAACAAAATATGGGACCACTCTTTTGATATGAAGAGATCGACATGGGGTGACACTGTTCATGCACATGTTCTGAAAAGAAATCCAAGGCCATCCTGAAATCCTGGTAATGGCCGATGGGACTACACCATTTCTGCTTGTTTCGGTTTTTCCTCCTGGCCAACCAATATGCTTGCTGCCTGTAATTCTCTACTGGAGCTCTGAGTCTACAATCATCAACTACTGAACCCTCAGCAGCATGCATGTTATATAGTTACAATTTAGATCTTATATAGTAGCCAATATGATCATTTTGGTCTATTGTAGAAGAACATGTTGAATTTCTCAAAGCATCCAAGTTTAATATCTCCGTCCAAATTATTTACATCTTGATTTTCCTTTAAAGAATCATTATCTTCTTATTTTATCGGTCCAATCGGTATTTTTTATTAAATCATTAATTAACTTCTCACCAAATACACACAAGAATTAAATTCAAGTAATTAATAAATTTATGTATTTACTGTTTTAAAAATGTAGAATTCAAATCTTCTTTTTCTCAAATAAAAAAATGTTAATAAATGATTGAACTTTTAAATTATATTTTAGAATTCAACCATGAAACGCATCTATCATTAGAGTGAGAGCTTTTCAATCGAACTTCCGAATTGACTCTTAGTAGATGAAAATTTTCTTCGTATAAAAGCAACATCCGGTACGAGCTAGGTTAGAAGGCAAGAAATTAGAGCTTTGCTAGCAAATTTCAGGGCAGAAATAATCCTGACTGTTTGTTCATTTACTTTTTTTACCCATAAAGGGAGGATAATTTTATTAACTAGTCATGAATATTTGCAAACTTATAGTTGCCCTTCTCAAGCTAGCCAATTAATTCAAGCATGCATTAGATTTTTTATGTTTGCATCTTAAAAAAGCAGTTGAGTGTATTTATATATCTTCAATATAAATGCTGTGGCTCTAGCTTGGTATTTGTCTGATAACTCAAATAACCCTGTTTGCCATTTTTAATCTTGTTGTCAGACAAGACAGGTTGAGTTGAGACCATGACAAGATAGGAACGTAATTGTCTTCACGCATATATTTATATCTCATTTAATGAGATGAACATTAATGAATCGAATGCTTCAAAATGAAACAAGGTTGCTTATATCAGGTAATGTTAATTTTCTTTTCATGGTGGTTAAAATAGTGCTTCTGCATTAATAACATGAGTATGTACTATGTAGTATTAATTTCTTCTTCCCCTACTCGTTCTACTTTAAGTATTTATTTTCAATTGTCAATTCTTTTTTTTTTATTAATTTTTTTATAACACGATCATTGGTATTTCAAAACTTAACACAATTCCTCTAATTTGATATATTTATAATTTTACTCCAAAAATGATATTTACAAGAATCGAACTATGGTTGATATAAAAATTAGCTATTCTCCTTATCAATTAGATTAATCTGGTGGATTTTCAAATTTCCATTTAACTTACCTAAAGTCATGCATATCTTTAATTATCTAAAGAAAAAAAAAGTTAACATAGTAAATTATCAAAAAGGTAAAAAAAAATTGAACAATTATGTCATTAATATTCCATTGAATGAAGGAGACCACTTGTCTAGCTAGTTTGAATGTGCAATTCTTTGCCTCTTAATTTTTACAACCTTCCTTCGGTATCAAAGAGGAAACCACCCAAACAATTTCAGCTGATGAGTAATGACCTGATCAGCAAGTAGGGAGAAAAAGAATTAAAACCAACATGATTCATACTCACAATAATAATCTACCAAGAAAAAAAAAGGGAGCACCCTTTTTTCTGATTCATCTGGCTTTTTCATAGCCAACCAGCCAGGCAGCCTGTGATCGAAAGCCCCGTAGGCTGTAGCTATGAATGTACAGATTCAAAATCAAATCCCCACTGCAACATGCAAGCCATTGATATTGCCGCATGTGCAAAATATCATTATATTCTCTACCAATATATTCCCCCCTTTATCCTGTGCCTGTCCTTTTGCTTAAAAATCACTAGGAAAATCACTGTTCTTTTCTTCTCCTTTATCTGATTTGTGAAAAAAAAAAAAAATGTTTCTTTGAAGTAGTACTACATTTTACATTGTATTCTATATAGAGATAAAGTTGGAGGAAGAAAAAAGTTTTACTCTTTACTTTTAGTTAGAGGGATATATAACAATCATTAAATTTAGAACAAAAGCTTTAATTTGTAATAAAAATGGAATTATATTGCTTGGTTTATGCTTAGTTTTATCACATTAACACAGTATTTGATAGGAAGGAAAGATAGAAAGAAAGAAATATTACTTTCTTTCTATTTTTTCTTTCGTTTAGTAGAAAAAAAAAAAAAGAAAAATGAGTGAATTTGTACATTTATTTTCACTTCAAATCCATTTATCGCAAGTGTCATGAGAAAAAAAATTATTCAACTTAAATTAATAATTTTATTTATAACTTTACCCTTAATCTCTTTCTCTTCCTCTATTTTCCATCACTCATACCAAACACAATGAAAGAAAAATAACTTTCCTTTATCTTTTTTTTTTCTTTACTTTTTCTTTTCCTTCTTTTCGTTTTCTTTCCTTCCTACCGAACATAATGTAAAAGATTATGTTTTTATGCTGGTGTTATGTAACTGATGATCTAATGAAAGATTATGATAGGGTAATTAAGTTTAATTAGTTCAAGAACATAAAAGAAGAAACTAAGCCAATACATATGCAAAGAAAAAAAAATCTAAACATACATAATTTCCTTTCACAATCAAATAGCCAACATTGGTATATGTATACTATCATAAGTTAAATAGCACATATAAATAAATCCTTACATACATGCATATCATATCTAAATACTCTTATTATATGTTATCTACCCGAATACTTAACAATTAGTCAATAATTAGTATATGTATTTCCTGACCTGTTTTAAAAGTTATGTTTGAATATTCTCTTATATATATATATATATATAAATGAAAATAAAGGGCATGGTCTTTAACCAAAAAAAAGTTTGGTCTAAAACTATGGTCAAAGGTATAGTTTTAATTAAAAAAAAAAAAATTCTCCTAGGTGATGTTAGATTCATTAATACTATCATTCCATGAGCCACAATAATATATGTTTAGGTGAAAAATTTTAACATATGAAACGGTATGGTCCATACTCAAAGGCATAATATATTTTGTTTTCTTAAAAGTGTAGGTGCTATCGGTTATGAAGAGATTACGCTATGTCGTATTGTAGAGTTCCAAAATTCACGAGATGCAAAAAGCGATAAGAAAAAACAACGTAAGCATGCAGCTGAATGCTGGAATACTAATTCGTCTCCATTCTCAGTTTTGCTTGATTGAAGCCTTCTTCCTTCCTTCTCGATTCTCCCACACAGAGAAGAGTGAAATACTGAAATGTAACTTCTTTTTAAGTCTGTTCTTTTCTCATTGCATTTGCTTCAGCTTTCCACAAATTCCCATGCAAAGCTGATTTTGTGGCACTCTAATATTTAATAATAAACACCCAGTAAAATAACATGGATTGACAGGTGCATGACACCGTGATTACTGTTTAGGTTTGGGTCTTGCGAAGACTCATCACTCAAGACTGTTGCGATCCCTCCATCTGACACCGTTCATTGTTTTGAATCATCATAGGGAAAATAACAATTTCCCATTTAGCTTATTTTAATTTTTTTAAAAATAAATATAAAGAGAATAAGTGGTTTCTCCTTTCCCAGGTGATCACCACCCATAGGTACCTATATATATATATATATATATATATATATATTATAAAAAAAACCCTTCACATTTGTGGGCCGTGTTTCAATCTAAAGGTGTTTATGAAAATACAAGGGAATGAAGACGGCAGTTAAATGCAAAGGCATGAAATATTTTTTGTATTTGTATTTTTACATGTAAGTTAAAGATCAAAATAAAAGATATCAAAATGAGAGAAACGTAATCAGTTAGAGTAAGTTAGAACTTGAAGTGATAATACTTGGATGTTTCTATTTATAGGTAAGAAAGATGAGACCAAAGGAAGACAATAGGGATATGGCTGAGCTGATATGGCACTGACTATATCAAGCCAACCTGACATGTAAAGTTAGGTCAAATGTTTAGAATGCACTTGGTTGTCTGTTGACATCTTGTAATAAGGGAAAAGGATCACAATGCCTTTTTTACCACTAAATATTCTTAGCATTTTGTCCTCTGACTGTGCAATCTAAGAATCAGACTATTAGGTGTGTGGTTAATTTATTTTGTATATGTTAGTCAGCTTAAAAAGTGTTGCTAGAGATTCAATCTCCTTTGGGTCGAGGTTGTGAATTCGTAATATCAACATAAAGGTAGGCATCAAAAGGTGATATTCATTATTTACTTCAATATGGGCTATCATGATGTGTGCCGAACTAATATAAGTCTAATCTTATGCATATGCTTTAGGTTAAATACGTGGCTTGTTTAGAAGTTGCCGATAAGGGAAAAGGATCACAATGCCTTTTTTACCACTAAATATTCTTAGCATTTTGTCCCCTGACTGTGCAATCTAAGAATCAGACTATTAGGTGTGTGGTTAATTTATTTTGTATATGTTAGTTAGCTTAAAAAGTGTTGCTAGAGATTCAAGCTCCTTTGGGTCGAAGTTGTGAATTCGTAATATCAACATAAAGGTAGGCATCAAAGGGTGATATTCATTATTTACTTCAATATGGGCTATCATGGTGTGTGCCGAACTAATATGAGTCTAATCTTGTGCATATGCTTTAGGTTAAATATGTGGCTTGTTTAGAAGTTGCCAAAATATCCTTTATCTAGGATAATCCAAGGTGAAGACGAAAGGTTTAGGAAGGTTGAGGAGTTTGTCTTGCTGATATAAGACTTAAACATTTTTAGGAAATTGAATCTTTGTTTACACTCTAGTGATGACTCGACTACTAGTTCACCAAATCGATTCGACATGGGGGCTTATTTGATCTAACTAGTTTAAGTGGTTTTGCTCACATTAAATAAGGAGAGAGGTTGCTTGGGCAATAAAATTTAGAGCAATGAAGTTGAAAAGACATTCTGCAACGGTATCCTGACACATGATGCAATCTAAGTTGTTCATCTGATTTGGGATGCGACTATATAAAAGGCTATTAGGACCTTTATTTTTTATCTTTCTACTTTTTTGCTCTCCATCTGACCTAAGCTTTTCGATCTCAAAAGCTTTCTAGCCTTTCCTGACCTTATAGTCTTTTTTTTTTCAACTGTTCTCTCCACTTACCTCGATACGTATTCTTTCCATCATGTCTTTTAGTGTTAGTTCTGGGGATGCAATGAGCTTCAGGGTTGAGCCAATGAGAGGTTGACTCATGCAAGATGATGATGATTTAACCCTACTAGTTAATGGAGGTCGTGACTATAAGAAGATAGCCTATTGGCTCAACTTGATATCCAAATAAAGGTAGTAACAAATTGATGAGAATGGTCAGATAAGAAGAGAATAGGTCATGAGTACGGATGAGCTATATGCTTAGATAGATTTTGATTTGGAAAATTCACCTTATTTTTTCATCTGTCATGTTAGTTCGTATTCTATGATCGACCTTTTTTATTTTCGATTGTTCCTTCTTATGGGGCTTAATCTTATCAACCCTTTTTTTTACTCCCTATCTTATAAATGCTCTTGTCATTTTTTCTCTTCCTCTTCAATCAACTCTTATTGACTTTTTTTTTTTTTTGGAAAAGTTTTTTTATCCTTCTTTCTTTCTCGAGGTTATAGTGCTCTTCATCACTATTCCAACTCAAAATCTTACTCTTGCTTAGGGTTCTAAGTCTTCTAATGGTGAAAACTTCAAAAATGAAAAAGGTTTTAAAGAAAAACATGAGGAAGAGAATACCTTTGTTGTGAAAAATGATGGTAAGGAAAAGAGCTTATTGAAGCTAGATGAACTAGCTAAGGTTCTTGTATATATCCCCTGCTACTTAGGTATGATCCCTAAAAACGTGATAAGAAACTTAAAAGGTAAGGCCAATCTCAATGATTGCCCAAATATGTGTTCATCTCATCACTTTTGTTCTCTAAAAGTGAACTTTTGCTTTCCAGAGAAGGGGCATAGTATATTAATACCAAACTCCTCAAATCGGGTCACTGATAAGCTAGAGTCTTATAAGTTCTAAGTATATTAAGATTCAATGATGGTTAGTTTGAGGTTTCATCTTTATTTTTTATTTGTTTTAATTTTTAATTATTATAATTTAACAATCATCCAACTTACCCTTAACTCAATATAGTATATAGTAGGATTCATAATTCTTTATCAACATTTAGCCATTCCTTCCAACTTTCTTTTATTTAGGGAGTTCTTTTCCATATAAAAACACTTTAGTGATAAGAGGTGATTTTATGTCACAATTCAACCCAATAAAAAGTTATTTACGGACTGCCTAATTTTCATTAAAAACTAAAAGTTGTTGTTACTTTACCTCCAAAAAGAAAATAAAAATAAAAACAATGAATTCGAGATTGAAGCCTATGAGATAATAAATAAGCCTAATAATTTTGTTGATGTGCCTGTTGTTTTTTTCATCCTAGACATCACAGATCGAGATAAAATAATGAAATGCACCCGAATGAGGGAGCTCATCATAGATGCTTACTAATTAACCTCTCTCAAAATGATAAACAAATCGAAATATTGGCATAGATATGAGATAACCTCGTAGGATCATTATTTTATCTGATTTTCTCTAACTCTTAGCTTGATTTTATAAAGATATATTCTAACTCGATCAAAAACTTTAACTTCTCTCTCTTCTTCTACGAGCTAAGGCCCAAAAAAGGCCATAATAAAAAATTTCAGCTTAGTGCCCCATCTTGAGGGAGAAATAAAGTGATGAATCCCATGATGAATAAATAATCGAGCTTTTCTGCTAAACCCTCTGCTGTTACTAAAAAACACAAGATGACGGCACATTGGGAGCCCTTCATAATAGCTCTTTCTCTTATAAAAAAGCCTAAGATTGAGGCCTTTTTCTTCACCTTGAAAAATCTTAAATCTAGAGTTTTAAGGCCCAACTCAGAGAAAATTTACATTGGCTTAGAGTACACTCCTAGTAAGAACCCATTAGAGAGTTCTGATGTAGCCAGAAGGTTTTGCAAGGTCATAGTCCCTCCCAACAGTACGTATCACTTTAGCTTAATTCTTCTTTTATTAGTTACTTTGTTATTTTTCTAAGTTTGAGTTCATCTTTTGTAATTTACCAAAAACTCTCACCTCAGCCTACTGCTTATGTCAACCAAGCTCTGCACCACGCTTATTGGCCATAGCCCATATGTTCAAGGCCAAGAAAAATCATACTGTCTAGGGTGAAAAATACTAAAAGAGCATCAAAGCCCTAAGTAGTCTAAGGTCCAACCTTAGCACTTTCTACAAAAAAGAGGTCGAGCAAAGGAAAAAAAATAGACAAGCTAATGGCCAAGCTAGAAAGCATATACATAAAGAAGGCCTCAGTAGAGTTTATAAAAGAACAGATCGAGCTAAACTTGGTGAGGCTCAAGCTGAGACCTCAGCTTAACAATCTCAGCTTAGCAAGGCTCAAGCTAAGATTGTGAAGCTGAGGTCTCAGCTATAAGCTAAAATGAAGAAGAAAAAAATTAAACAGAAAGCCAATGAGATCTATAATGATGAGATCATCCGAAAGTTTAAAGCCTCAAGAGATTCACTCAGCTTTAGATGAAGTTCTCAAAGAAGAATGTCCCAGTGCCTTTGAGCTCGCGAATGATGAAGCGTTATTCAAGTATGTTGACGTCAACCTCAACTTTTTTGACATTAACCTAAACAACATCAGGTCGAAGTCTCATCTGCACTATTCTGAATAGAAAAAGAAAAAAGATGAAGATGTAGCTATAGACATCAAGCTCGAGGCTACCTTTACCCTCGAGGTCGATGAAGGGCCTATTAATGCGACTATTGTTGATGCTAACCAAGGTGTTACTATTGATGTTTAAGAGGCATTTTTTATTTTCTTTCTTTTTATTATTATTTTTTATAAATTTTTGTTTAAGTATAAGGTTAAGTTTTCATGGTGACTTTATACCAACTGACATCACTCACCAAAACTTCTTTCAATGGATGATTATTTGTGCCAATCCTACAAAAATTAATAGAAAGTGAAATTTTTATTTGTCTTAGTTCAGTTTTGTTTCCCTTTTACTTCTTTAATTATTTAAGTGAGAGAGTTCAAGTTTAAGCTGGGATAATAATCCACTGCATGATCTCATAGCTTAAATTCAGTTAACTTAGCTTGGGTGACTCAAAACGACAACCAAATGTTAACTTGATTCAAAATAAGTCAAAGTCTTAGCTTGATTTAAGTGAGCCTAAAATTCAACTAAATAATCAAGGATACTTTAAATTGATTTAAGAACTTTAATGCAAGTATCAGATCAAACTTTGCTGAGGTTATATTAGGTCTAACAAAACCTAAGTTTAATATGCACAGTGAATAGAAAACATGATCATCCCAACTTTATTCCATAATTTTTAGGTTACAAGTGTGAGCTTGGCTAAGTTTGAGCTATTAATATTACACTTTTAAATTATCTGTGCTTCATATCCTTGAAACATGACTACCGTTCATGTCCTGTAATTTATAAGTCACGTCATGGACGATCTCTTTAACGACATAAGGCATTTCCTAAGTCGAGGCTAACTTGCCACCTCGACCATTAACTCTTGAGGCTTCGATCTTCCTAAATGCTAGGTCGCCCTTTTTAATGCTCTTACATTGGATTTTCTTGTTGTAGTAGTTGGATATTTGTTATTACCCATCAAGAGTACCATAAGTATACAGGTTAAAAAATAATAAAGATTAAAAATATTTTGGATTATCATCATCTCTTTAGGGATTAAAAGTTCTAGACCTAGGGGAATGTTAATTGTTTATAAGATTTTATGTAATATATTCGATATCTTAATATATGATTTACCTTATTTCTTTTCTTTTCTAGAAAATCAAATATTAACAAAAAATATTCGGGCCAAACATTATTGAAAGTATTTTTGTCCAAAAATGCCTTGAATAATCACCTCATAAAAATTTATGAAGAAGTTATTAAAGGTTTTTTTAGCAAGAAACTTCTTGAATAACCTCCATTAAATTTTTTGTAAGAGATTATTCGAGGCATTTCTAGGCAAAAACGCCTTCAATAATCTAAAAAAAAAAAGACAAGAGATTATTGAAGGCGTTTTTTGTCAAAAACGTATTGAATAATCTCTTACAAAAAATTTAATAGAGGTTATTCAAGATTTTTTTGACTAAAAATACCTTCAATAATCCCATTGTAAAAATTTTTTGATATTATTTAAGGGGTATTTGGCTAAAAACACCTTAAATAACCCCCGTTCAATTTTTTGTAAATGATTATTAAATGTATTTTTTAAGCTAAAAGTCATATATTCATCAAATTTTTTATCAGCATAAACATACAACTACTTGCATTCATTTTCAAACATATTTTTTAATATAGTAACGACTATTTCAGGTGTTTTTATTCATGTTAAATTTAAAAATAACGTTAATTTTATTCCCAAAATTTTATAACACCATAAAGAGAGGTAGATTTTTTATTTCAAGATTTTGAGTACTATTGAAAAAATATCATATTTCTTCAAAATTAGATGATCCTAAATTAAACATTGGTATCAAATACTTAATAATAAAATTTTGAAGAAAAATGTGTGAATTTTCACTAATTAAATATTTTTTAAAAATAAAAATTTTAAAATACATATTTAAATTTATTTTATTTTTTTATATATGAGATAATGAACGTGGCATAATAATAGTCTATAATAGTTGTTGAAAAATTTATGTAAAATTAAAAAAAAAATTACGTGAATAAATGTTGATAGTATTTAATGATTCAAATAAATTAAAAATAAATGGTTTGTTGTGAAGTAAGATGTCGGTGAAACGTTAATTAAGATAATTGTACGAATTATCCCCACTTGCTAGCAGGTCTTAGTTGGTAAGCAATTCTAACACGACCCTATGTATTGCGACGAGATTCCTAAACCTCAATCCTCCTTATTAACGATTTAATAATTGAATGTGTATTGATTTTATTAACGTGAAAATTAATTTTATTAACTAAATGATTAAGCATAAGAAATATAATTTTTTAGACTTAAAAAGGACAGAACTGGAATATTAATCACTGGAACAAAGAATAAAAAAGAAAAGCATTAATATAATTTGGATGGGGGTAAAAATGAAGCACTGCTGCAGCGGGTTACCCGGAAGCAAAAATTTGGAAGGTAAGAATTAAACAAAAGTCCAAAATCGTAATTCACGAGGGGCTCCTTCTTTTTCTGACATTTCCCTCATTTTTGCCTATAATTAATTTATTTATTTATAATATTTTATTTTATTTTTCTTTGCTAAAAGTAAATATAACATTATTTTTAAAGTAATTGAAAAAACTTTGATGTAATTATAGGCTGCGTGTGTCAGGGCAGGATTCTTTGCTGTTGATGACGTCAGAATGATGATAAAAAATTAAAACCAAAAAAAAAAAAATTCCTTTTCAGTTAAAAAAAAAATCCTACGTATTTACTACGTATAATCTCAACTATTGTTTCGAACTTAATTCATTAATTCGTTTCTACACTCTGCTTGTACTTCGACTTTTGTTTTGTACCAAATTGCTCCAAAAAAAAAATATACTATAAAAAAAGTAATTAAAATACTTTTTTTTTTTTTGTAATAAATGATGAAAGTCATTTTCCAGTATTCAAGGGTGAGCTGTGAAGCACCAGCAATTTAGGTGAAAGAGTAAATTATGCATAAATAACAAATATGTAGTAATATTTTATTTTTGTAAAATTTAAATTTTTAATAAAATATAAATAATATTATTAAATAATAATTTTATCGTGATTCATCGTCGTTCCCGGAAAATAAAAAAAAATTTTATATCGTTGTTCACGTCAAAATTTCAATCTCAAATTCACCTTTCCCCATTTGATTTATAGATGGATAATAAATGTATAAAATAAATTCATCTCTTTTTTCATTTTTATTTTATACAAATATATTATAAAATAATAATAACAGCAACAAAATATATAAAACTTTAAATGAATCGAATAAATAAATATATGTCTATAATTTATTTACTCATTTTAAAGGTATTTAGATTCAATTTATATTTGATAAAAAAATTATTTTATTTATTTACATTTAATTCATTTAAATGATAATATATTAATATTTGATTTATATTTAATTTGATTATATTAATGAGTTCATTTATAAATATTAAAAAAATATGTTTATAAATATATATAAATAAACATATATGAACGAACATATTTATAAAAAACAAATAAATTATAATTTAAAAATTTAAATAAATAAATATTAATGAATAAAAATAAGTTCAAATAAATAAAAATTAATTTTAAAATAGGATAAAGTAAAAGATAAAAATATGATTTTACTATTATTATTATTATTATTAACTAATAATAAATAAATAAATTTTAAATAAATTTATTCACAAATATAAATAAATCAAATAAAATTTTATTAGATTAATTTAATAAAAAATAAAAATATTATTTAAAATTATTTATTAAATTTAATAAATAAAATAAATAAATAAAAATTAAATATATTAACGAATTATTTGTAAAAAATTCTGTGACTTTGCCCCCCCAAATAACAAATTCGAAAACATATACCTTGGCCCATCCCCATCTTTCTCAATGTAAAGATGGTAGCTTTCACATTTCGATCCTGACGGACTGACACCACATTTCAATCAGAATCTAAATCTCATGCATCTGTCTTTCATTTTCTTATATGTCTATCACAACAAATAAAAAAACAAAGCGCTTCTTTCTTGGATGGAGACTTTCCCTTCGCTCCATCACGGGAATAGTCATGCATGTTTATGTCAAAAGAACAAAAACTATTTATTATAATAAATATTAAAATAAAAAATATTTTACAAAATTTTTAAATATAATAATAATAATAATACTTTTTTTTCTGGGCGCATAATAGGTAAATTATGGAGAAATTTTTGAATACTAAAATTAAAAATGCTCATCAAATTTATGTATTTAAAATTAAATCAAATCAATATTTAAAGAATTAAATTCAAATTGTTCTTTTTTTAATAATAAGTGAACACTAACAAAAAAACTACTAATACTACTCAAATTTAAATTACTACTAAACTATGAAGAACTTATGGATTAATGTTTATGAATAATTTCTTACAATGTTTAAAGAAATAAAGCATGAAATTTGGGATAGAAAAAGCATTAATAAGTTAGATATTAGGCACCCATAACTCCATTTGTGGTCATCTAAAATAAGAGTTGGCAAAATTAAATGGTATGTTGAAAGTGGTGTAATCCAACTCTTCCCAAGGACAAAAGTATGGCCCGTCTGCTCCTTCTTTGCTGGCTTGAAAAACACTTTCCATTAAATTTTTTATTTTTTTTTTGTAATAATTAAAAATGTATGAATATTTTATTCACTTTGTCAGAAACAAAGATTATGAGAGGGAATGAAGAAAATTTTTTTTAAATTTTTTTGATATAGTACTAGAAAAGAGTCTGAAATAATATATGGAAATGGTAAGGTATAGGCATGTGCAGTATAAAAAAATAAAAAAATAAAAAAATAATTCAATCTTTCATCATCAAGAATCTGACCATTTGCATTTGTTTTTACAGACCTTACCGAGCGGAAAAAGAAAAGCCAGAAAATAGCCAGTGATTCTCGTGATTTTAACCTGCAACAAAGATAAATTATCATGGTTTTGCATCATCACAGATGCCCCAACACACCACCACTTTAACTCCTCCGTTCTGCCCTCCATCACTCCTTTTTGCCTCTCTCTCTCTCTCTCTCGTTTCCCTTTTCTTTTCTTTTTTTTTTCCATTTTTGAACCCGTTGGCTGTTAACACTTTCATACTTCGCTCAGTATTAAAGCCCCACAACTTCCCAGAAATCCCCCCACAAAGGCCCCAACTTCACCCTCTCTTTATCTCTTTTTTTTCCCCACTGTGTATTATTAGTTTTTTTACTGGCCTGCTTTTTGTAGTCAATAGTCTTTCTGTTCATTACTATTTAGTGTACTAAGTTTTTGCCAGCCAATTTTAGGTAAGTGAAGTAACAGAAAATGCCTAGTTCAGGTTCATTTTTGAGGCAGTTGAGTGGAAAAGAAGGTTGGAAATCTACATCCCGGAGGTGGGAAGGGAACAATAAGTATAACAACGTTGGTGAGAACATTTCTGATGGGTTTGAGGCAAGTTTAGCTCAAATGGAAGGGCTTAACGTATATGGCAATGGTGTTGATAATGGCTTGGTGATAAGGAAGAGAGTGATGGTTGTGGTGGACCAAAGCTCACATTCTAAGCATGCAATGATGTGGGCACTTACTCATGTAGCTAACAAGGGTGATCTGCTTACTTTACTTAATGTTGTTTCTCCAAGCCAAAAGAGTTCAGAGTTGTCTTCTTCTTCTTCTTCTTCTTCTTCTTCTTCTTCTTCTTCTTCTTATCTTGCTAACTCTCTTGGGTCACTTTGCAAGGCTTGTAAACCTGAGGTAATGTAAACTACTCTGAAGTTTGTTGGTATTTGTATTTGTCAAGTTTCTCTCTTCTGGAAAAATAAAAAACATGTAAAATTTGTCATTTTTGTGTTTTTGATTGATTGATCCAACACGTTAGGAGTTAAGGAGTTGAGAGTGGGAGAAAAAGTAGTCTTTTCTTTGTGTTTGATAGATCCTACCTGATTCGATCTTCCTTTTTCCCCTTTGACCATTACCTTTTCGGTGAGAGGTAATTTTCAAGTTATTCTCGGGTTTTCACCACTTTTTTCCTTTTTTAACAAAATTTCTCTGTTACTTCCCATATTTTGCTTCATTTCTATCCTTTGCAGGCAAGGGAGCTTTTTCCTGTTCCAGTTTGTCTTCCCTCTTTCCTTCACACAACCCACAGCAGGAAAGTTTGGCTGGAGGGGAGGGGAGGGAAGGAGTGGATGATTTTTCAAATGCTTTATTTTTCTTTTGTTTCTTTTTTCTGCCTTTGGTTTCCCCTTTTTTCCATTGGGCTGTGTGAGAGATGCCATTGCCAGTTGCCATAGATCATGTTCTTTAATATAGTATTTCATATTGGCAAGTGTAATATTTGCTGGTGATTCACTTGCCTTTCTTGGGAACCCATATTCAGGTAGAAGTGGAAGCACTGGTCATCCAAGGGCCCAAGCTGGCGACAGTGATGAGCCAAGTGAAAAAGCTAGAGGTTTCAGTGTTGGTACTGGGTCAGAAAAGGCCCTCTCCATTCTTAAACTGGTGGGTCCTTACCCTTTCCCAAGAACAGATTTTCCACAATTGATTCAGATCTTCATCTCACCCCTTTCTGATATTTCTAACCGTTTGATGGTGTTGCTTTGCAGCCTATGCGGGAGCAGCGGCACTGATGAGTTTGTCGAGCAATGTATCAACAGTGCAGATTGCTTAACCATAGGGGTCAAGAAGCAGAGCAAAGGCGTCGGTGGCTACCTCATCAGCACGAGACGGCAGAAGAACTTCTGGCTCTTGGCTTAGTTCTAGTTATTATTAACTACATTATATATGATCCTTATGGTTAGACTATGATGCCTGATAGCACATCAAAAGATAAATCACTGTAATAATATTTAGCTTCTAATCATCTAGTCTTCACCTAATATATAACCACTACTAACTAGTTTTTCCTTTGTACTCCTCATCATTGAATATAAAATGTACAACTGGTTCTGCCTCTCCTTCTTTTCTCAGACTGGATAACCAAATTTGTCTTGCTCTAATGAAATGGAGGATCATTGCATTTCCAAAATAAGTTTCTTATCTTCTACAAACATTCCCATAATTTGGATTTCATTTCCAACTTCAAGGGTAAATTTCTAATGCAGGGGTGATTCGAAATTTAATAGTACACCTAAAGAAAATTAAGCTTGAATTATTTGAGTAACACGGATTGAATTAAATTCAAATAGTTTAATATCTAATTCAAGAAATTCATGAATCTAAAATTAAAGTTAGATCGAAGTTTGAATCTCAAAATTTTAAATCGAATCAAGTTTCAACCTAAATTAACTGGTAAGCACGATAAATACACTAGCTTGTCCGTTGTAACTAGTGTTGGGAGAGATGGTATAAGAAATAGGTGGAAAATAGAAAATTTCATTGGTTTCATGTACTCAATATTGGGGGCACTCAAATAAATAAAGAGATGTAATAATTTTCTGTTTCTAAGAGAGAAGAAAACATGTTAAAAAATTTTGCAACTAAATGGGTAATCTAATGTAAATCCGCACAAGGTGACTGAGCATCCTCTCCAAACTATGCCCTTTTCTTTGTATTATCCCTTCTCCAAAAACCTCCAAACTATGCCCTTTTCTTTGTATTATCCCTTCTCCAAAAACCAGGAACCCCATACATTACATACTCAATTAGACCTTATCATCAAACTTATCATTATTTACAAGGGGAAGTAGTTCCATCCTGTTCCTAGGTGTCCTGGGTGTTCGAGGAGTTCCAGGAGGTTGTTGGGAAAGCATATGCCGGACATACCCATAAAACGTACATCCCACGAGTGTGATACCACAGCCAACAGCATTTAAACCCGAAATCGGGTTTTGAAATATCAGCCATGAAATCAACACAGCAACTGCTACCTGCACAAGAAAAACATAAGAATAATGAATGCTGTATTCAAAATGATAAACCGGAAATCTTTGAAGAATTTAAGCACTGTAAGTCTGCAATTATATACCACAAAAATTTACAAGATTCTGCAGATAATGAAAAATACATTCAACATTCAGATGATGAATTTTGAATGAAGTTCGTCGTTATAGGACAAGTAGACTATAAATAATCACATCTAGGGCAAATTAAAAAAAAAAAAAATTAAAGCCCTGGCAAACCACAATTAATGACAGCAATAATGATAGTAATGAATAGTGTAACTGAGTCAGAACACAATCAATTTTCTCTCAACAAATCTCACCTTAAGGTTTCCAGCAACATTAAATGTGACGGCAGTAGTTGAGTGAATCACGTAAAAAATGGAGAAGTTAAGACAGAAAGCCAGCACTCCTGAGCTGAAAATAATGATGAGGGCTGCCCGCGGAGAGGGGTGGGTATGAAACCAATTCATAACCCCATTGCCTTCAAGTAACAGTGCTGGTACTCCCAAGATCATGGTTGCAAAAGGTGCCATATAGTAGACAGTGTTTATGCTACAAGAGTATGCAAAACAAGAGTATGTTGGATCAAAAACCTTCTCCAGCAGTATATAACCGAGCAGCACATAATAATTCTTACAAATAAATAAAAAATAACCAACTAAGAATTTGCTCATTTAGCATCAGTTGCTCAAGAAAAAGAACAAGCACAAGCAAACTAAAGATCTCTACGTAGTATTACTGAAATCACATACTTCTACATCGGATGGGACTGTGATGAACTCTTAGAATGCTAGACCAGGCAATAATCAAAGCCAGCCAGGAAAAAAAAAACCATGGAAGGAATTCATTCTCGGCCTTTATTCTCAAAAAGGAAGGGAGGCCTTGAATCTCATGTTGAAACTTGGCTTTGTTTAATAACTAGAACCAGTTTGTGAAACCGAATGTCTGCATAATTAGATGGTTTTAAGATGCTGGGCGTTGCATGTTCAATACTTAGCTTAAATAACTCTTTGCAGAGTTTTACTTGAGAGTTATAATTTTATAATTTTACTTCAACTGGTTAATAGTTCAATCTAAGGAGACATAGATTGCGTTGTGTCAAGTCCGCCTGTCAGAAAAAAAAAAAAAAAAAAAAAACCTTTCCCAAAAGTAAATATCTAGGCTATTAGAGGTTGTGATGGCCAAAGTAATGCCAGCCATTCTATTTGTTAGCCAAAACAGTTTAACTACATGAGAATAGGCATGGTTGCGAAAATTTTAGAGGAAGGATGACCAAGAAGAATAGTAAAATTATATCATTGACACACAACACTCAGTTAAATGCAGAATTAACTAAATTTTTGTGTTAATATCTTTAGATATTCCATGGCAGTATAAATTGAACCTGTGCTTAGCTTCAACCCACGTGTTTTATATTACCTTCTCCAAAATATCAAAGATAACCAAAAGGACAAAAACAATGGCAAGAATAACATCAGTACCTGTCAAACTTGTATCCATGCAGCAGAGATTCTGCAAGGATAGTCTTTGTAGAAGTAGCTAGACATCCAAATAAGGCAGCACAAAACCCTAACATATTAAAACTAAGTTCTGTAATAGATGTGAGCAGAATTCCTCCAACAATAGGAACCAAAGAGACCCAAATTCGCCAGTCAAAGTACTTTCTCCAAACTAGCCACTGCAAAACAACTGTTAAAATGTACAAAGATCAAATGTGATGATGATATGCAGTTGTGATTAATATCAAGATAAGGTGCACTCAAAGTGACGAGTAGGCTTATAATTCCTAAATCTCACCTGTGGTTGCTGGAGTGAATGACTTTATAGTCTGCATAAAAGAAACTGGGATGTAGCGTAAGCTGACATTTCCCAACACTATGTTGATACAGAACACAAAAGACATGGGAAATATCCTTTTCCAGCGATCTTCAGGATCAACCACTATTAGAGGTTTCAGCTTTAGCACTTTGATTACCAGATATGCCCCAATTGATGAGCATATGAAGTGAACGCATGATACTGAAAGAGGAAATTTGAAATCCAATTTCTGGGGAAAAGAAACGATGTCATATCCTCAGACCTTTGAGTATAAGTGTCAGAATCAACCAATTCCAATCTAAGATACCTATACCCCAACTTAACCGTTGTGTGATCACTGAATGTTATACTTTATTATGTCCTCTAGAGAAAAATAAATCAAACTATGGAAAGAAAACATTTAGAGAGAAATAAATTCACATCAGGCTGTTCGTTGGACTGAAGAGCAACCAAATGAATTAGGCTCCCAGCTATACCCATACTAAAGTTACAGAAATAATTTTGGGCGTTAGCATAAAATCAGGAAAAAAGCAGAGATAGAAGGTGCTTTTAAGCACCTGAAACTTTAGAACAGAAGTGAATCATTTGGAATGAATTGAAAGAACAGCACAAAATCATTAGCATGCTTCCCAAGATTCCATTAAACCATCCAAAATTTTAGCTAATTCTTAAAGCAGGAAAATGTACTTGTCAAACCACAAATTGAAGGTTCATGTTTAATCCCACCACATGCTAGACAGCCATCCCTACGCTTTCCCCCATCTCATCAAAATGCACCACATAAACAAAATAAACATTATAATACCAATTATGAGGAATCATATATAATCAAGATATTTTTATATTCCTAGATCTTTTACTTATGTACCTAGACAAAACTGAAAATTGCAGCCACATTCCTCTAACACGAACAAAACTAGCAGCCTAACCATGACTCCTGTATTTTTATTCTAAGATGCTTAATTTAAGTCCATAATCAAGCTGTTATTTTAGATTTCAAAATAAAAAAAGTTAAAATATGATAAAGAGGAAAAGAACCTAGCCCACATGAGAACTCCAATTTTCAATTCTTAATTTTCAAAAAGAAAAAAAAATAGTTTAGCAAGCATTACTAAGAATCAATGAACAAACTCCAGCAAAATTTTCACTGATACTGAATCAAAGCAGAAATCAGAAGGCATCAAAATTAAAAGTTTATAACACAAAGAAACAGAATTCTGTACTAATGGAATAATTAAAGCAAAATATAAGAAAATTAAGTTAAACCAGTGTCAAAATCAATAAATAAAGTTAGAAACAAACCTGAAAGATCCATTTGTTAATGATAATAACAGTAACATTAAAACCCCACCACTGAAGAATTGCAAGAAGAGATCTGAAAACATCCCACTGCCACAATCTCCCGTCTTCCATTTCTCTCTCACCACCCCTCTATCCCTCTCTCTCTCAGCAAAAACCCAGATCACCAAATTCAAAACCCGTAACCAGAAACCAAAAACCCACCTCAAAATTTTGCTTTTATAGAGTATTGAATAGGTAGCTAAAGTTACATAAATAGAGAGACAAAGTGAAGGAGAGTTAAAAAGAGAAACCTAATGAAAATGTGAGAGAGGGTGTCCGGAGGAAGGCCTTCTTCCATGCGATTATCTCTCTCTCTTTTAAACGTCTCTTATTATGCCATGGAAATTGTATTTATGGTCTTTTTTCTTTTTTTTTTTTGGGCCTTTGGATTTGAAGTGGGGTCCTCTTCTTAAGAAAGATCCTAGAAAATAGGATGATCACAGCCATTGAGTAAGTATACTTTTTTTTATTTTTGACGTTGACTAGAATTTCTTACCATTGGATTTTGTCTCATCATAGAACTTGTCCCACTTTGGACAAACCTCGTTTAAAAACCATTTGTAATAAAGTGTGAATAATCAGTAAAGCTATTTCTCTAATGTGCATTGAAATTTCTGGACATCTCTTTAGGAAAAAAGGTATGGCTTTGATGGTTAGTGTCTAAGTTAGGTGGTCACTTCCTGATTTAGTCTGTCTATTTTTTTTTTATATATATAACACACGTTTAAATTCATATCATTAAAGTTTATGAATTCGAAATAATTTAAGCTCATGTTGATAAGATTATTGAAGATTATAAATTTGAGAGAATTTAAATTTATAATATTTTTATGTGAATTAAGTAAATAAATATTGAAATTTTAAAATACTGTAAAAAAATAAGTGACTTAGCTCAAATTGGACAAAAATATGGTTCAATCAAATCATAAGAAAGTAAGTTTTGGGCATTAAATATTGAAAAACACTACTTTATATTTAATTTACGATGATAAAAAGGATTTTGGGTGTTTCTTTCTTATCTTTGAGCCTTGGTTTCCAGATTTATAGCATAGTTTTATAGTGGTTTGGAGGATGATCAAATGAATTTAATAGACAAGCTTATATCTTTCATTCATTTTATTCCCTTGAATGGTTGAAATCTTTAAGAAAAACTGAATAATGCAAGTCCATTGTGTCGGAAAGTAACCAAACTAATGAAACTATGTAGTAACTTTTATAATTTCGCCATGTTAAAAAAAATTTAAAACTTTTTCAACAAATAAAAAATATATTGACATTTAATAAATTAAAAATTCAAATTATTTTATCTGCAATCATTAATTTTTTTTATTTAAGACTACGATGTCATTTATAAAAATAAATAAATAAAAATTATATGGGCTTCCGAGATTGCCCCCATATATATTTTCATTGAGGATAAAATTTATATGAAGCTTTTTAGGTAAATTTTGTAAAATTCTTTCTGAAAAATGATATTTTAATAAAATATTTAAATTGATAGATTGATGGAGTTTAATTTTGAAATCAATAATATAAACAAAATCATTTAAAATGTTATTTATAATTCAAATTTACTCGATATTTATTTAAAGATAAAAATTATGTCAATATTTTTATTAAAAATGTTGATATAAAAATATATATATTAACATTTTTTAAAATTTTGTATTCTTAATTTATGTAATAAAATTTTTTAATTTATCAATTTTAATTTTTATTTAATCGTTTTTAATAAAAAAATTTACGAATTTCACTCAGAAAACTTTATATAAATAAAGACATACATCAATGTTTTGTATCACTTGACGTGCCCGATAAGATAGGCTTAGAAAACGTTTGATCAAGGCAACTTCGAAGGCAGAATGTGAGTGAGTACGTACTACGTAGTGGAGAAGTTTGTCAATATTCTTGGACTGCTCGTGGAAAATTGAGCACATTGATGGATCAACTGTTTATAACAACATTGACAAAGTGGAGTAGATATATTCTTGTAATAGAGGTTTTCCCAGGTGGCAAGGGGTCTCTTACAAATTTAAAGCTTTTTTTTTTTTTTTAAATCTTCTTTTTCACACTTCATTTTAAGCAAAGATAGGCGCAAATGTTGAAAATCATCTCTTTCAATGCTTGAATTTAAAATCGCTTATGTTGAAATGGATAATCTTATTAATCGAGTCAAACCGTCATTGTAAAACAAATTTAAAGTTGGAACATACCAAAAAAATAGTCACCAAAATCAGGAACTTGCAACATAAATGTACTAATTATTATGAACTGAACAAAATATGACAGTAATCTTCCTCCAAAATGACTATAAATGTGCAAGTTGAGGCAAAAGGTATTTACAAGAAAGGAAGCAAATTAATATTCGGTAAGCCTAACTTTTGTAGGGTTGATTAATTATTATTCATTAAAAAGTTGCTCACTTTCCTCATATTCCTTGAATTAAGCTGCATATTCTCCTTTGAAACGAGGTCTTGGTCGGTCCTGGTTAATTATTAAAAATTATAAATTTCGTCAAGTGGGAAAATGTGGTGATTGGTGAAGGAGAAAAATGAAGAGAAAGTAGAGCGAATGGAAAAGTGTGTGATTACCAAACATTTCACAATCCTCATTTGCCGATTTGAACGTTCTTAGAAGTAACGATTTGAGATAATATTTAATTAATAAAAATAAATTATATATAATTTGAATTAAAAAAATAGGTTTAAAATATTAATTTTAATGTTTAGTATAATTTATTGAAATTTGTAAGTTTTTTTGACTCCACGATTGGATTTTATGTTTCAAAGATAAATCAAGCCTAATTTAGCTTGACTTTGGATTTGCTTTATGATATTTTTGTTCGTGGGATCACTCTAAATGATGATTTTTTGGCTCTAAAAATTTTGAGATTTATTATATTTCATACATCTAAAGAAGTTGGAAACAAAGGGTGTGAAAGTATGTCAACTGTTTTTCATGTTCCATATGCAAAAATGTACATTCCATATATGCCAACATCGGTGTTTGCAATAGGGTATAATATCTACCATTCCCAAAAAGACATTCCTATTTTATTTAAGAGGTTTGGATTCGAATGTTAAAATGACAGCTTCAAGATTATGTAAAAATTAGTGGTAGTTTAAAATATGATGTATCTTATATTAAGTAAAACTATCATTTATAAATGGTTTAAAAAAATTACTTATATTATTTAAGTAATTGAGCTAAGTATTGGAGTAAGTCAAATCATTTAGGCTTGTTAGAAAATTTTTTAGTGGTTTTGACAATTTTAAAAGTCAAAGATGTGCACTTGGACACTTGAACTTGTTTGACAAATAAATTTAATTTTTAAATCTTTATTATTATTATTATTTTTATTTATTCCATAATTTATTGATTCCGAATAAATATACTTGAATAGTAAAAGATATGATTGTTTAAATAAAATTTATTTAAACAATAAAATATGACTATACAAAATGTCATGACTTTTTAAATTAGTTTGATTAATGACTATTCATTTATTATAAATAGATCTTTTTGTTTGATCAATTTCATTATTTCTGATTTAGAGAGTTTTAAGATTTTATTGTATCCTATAGACATAATTGCTTTTAAAACAATGTTATTTACGCCTTAAAGTCATATTTTCTTCTTTCTTATTATTTCTATTTTTTTAAAATCTACTAATAGAAATTACTACTACTAATATCAATTGTATCATCATTAAAATATAACTTAAGGATTCAACTCTATACAAATTGAAGTTTCAAGACGGAGTTGAATTTAATAATGACTTAAAGGAGTTTGATGGGTTTAAGAGCTTTTTTTTTTAAATAATTATCATTGAAAATTAGAAATAGTCTAAAATGTGGAACAAAATAAGATTAAACTTCAAATAATGTATTAAAATTTCTTGATATGTTGGTCAAAATTGTAATCTTATGTTTTACGTGCCATAATTCTTGTTGGTCATATATATGACTATATAACCTTTTCTTCTATTTACTCGAAGTATAGTGAAAATATTTTTCATTTGCATTAAACTAATATTCTATAAAATATTTAAATTTTCTAATTTTTTATTTAAAATTTAACAAAATTAGCAGTATAATATTGACAAATTCAATAAAATTAAAGTAGAATAACAAAATTCAATATTATATCATAATATTTATATATATATATATATATATATATTAAAGTTGTCCCCAATTGAACCAACGATGTTGTGGCTGAAAAATCTCTGTTTGAAAAGGTGCATTTGAAAAGTTTAATAAAAAATTGCTATGAAAAATTATGATTTAAAACTTTCCTTATGTAAATAAGATATAATATGTACATTATATTATTGAAAAAAAAATCTATATTAGATATGAAAGTTTTAAGTTTATGAAATTATAGAGTATATTATCTGGTTACTTCATTACAAAGTTAATACGATGATAACGATAAATTATTTTAGGTTTATGATTTAATCATCCATGAAACTTATAACTTAAGTTGGGTTTCATTTCATCCTTATTGTTATTATTTATCTTTTTCTTTTAAAAGAAAACAAATTATGTATTTAGATACAAGAGTAAATGATTTTTTAAATGAAATTATAGGTATTACAAATAATAATAATAATAATCATAATTAAATAATTTTTAATATACATTGAGAAGAGAGACCAATAAACAAATTAAATTAATCCAATAACTATGCTAAATTAATAAGTCTTTTGAGGGTCAATTGATCCCTACATTGACTTCTGCGTTGGAAAGTAACTTTTTTTGAAACCCTAAACACAATACTAAACAAGGTCTTAATTATTCTAATCTTTAATCAACCAGTTTAACCAGACTTTCCATACAAATCTCAGGGGGAAAGATTTTAATATTCTCCAACTGAGGGGCTTTGATGTCTTTGAACTCCTTCCTTTTTACGTCATACCATGAAAGGGTCATGCCCTCCTTTTCCAATACAAGTTTGCCATCGTTTTTGGTATAAGCAAGAGGGAATAAATGAGGAGTCGAAAATCCTTGGAAGCTATACACCATTGTCCAAGACTCTTTCACCCCATAATCATTCATCAGCCATACGTTCACTTTATCGTCGAAACAAGTTGCGATCATACAAAGACAACCTCGTAATGCTCCCAGAAACACGCTATATGTATTGTGTTCAATGTTGTCGATCAACTTAATTGGGCGATATTTCTCGGTTCCAACATCGAAGGCAATGACCGTACTGGGCAATTCCCATTTTCGTTCTTCAATTCCAAGCCAATGTAAAGATCCATTAACAAACGTCCCGCCCTTTCCCCAAAGGTTACGAAAGTAGTAAGGGATTTCTTCACCCCTTCTCCATGTATTTGTTTTCAGGCTATAAACTCTTACTTCAGTTACAAGCGGAGAGCTCTCAGAGTAGTCAATTCCCTGCAAAATCATTACCAGCTTGTAATCGTCATTGATCGAGTCATACCCGAATCCGTAGAAGGTCACTTGCTGAACTTGGCTCCATGCTTGTGGTGGTTCCATCGACTGATCTGGTAAAACTTTGTAATCTCCAGTCGAGATGTTCCATAACACGATTGTTCTATATGTTTGATTGTCGTTGATTAAGCAAAGCAATCCGTTGCATGAACCCAAAGCTTGAGTATAATCATAATATTCCTCATCAAGTACTCCACCTCGTCGACGCTTCAACGGGTGATTGAGCTCTCTGGGTTTGTCGAGATTGATAGAATCGAAGCCTACAGAGAAGAGTTTACCGGATGCTCTTTCTTTAAGTATGATGTTGAGATTATTTCTGTTGGTTTCCATGGATTGCCTGAGATGGAGTTTGATGAAATAGGGATCATTGATCATGGAAAACCATTCCTTTGATACGCTCTTGAAGCGGAGAAGAGCCTTGACGGGAAGCTCACTCAATATGCCGCACAATACATCCAGGGGAATTCTATGGTTTGACATGATTGGCATGAATATATCATCGATTGATACAAATTTAAGATTAGTTTATAGAACAACGCTTATATATATATATATATATATATATATTCTATATATACATAATATGAAATAGGATATCCTAGTTATTCTTGGACAAGAGTAGGAGATTCTAGTTTGATTGGGAGTGGAAGAAAGCTAAATTAATTAGAATTATTATCTCCTTTGGATCAAACTAATTGCCCTAAGTCGTTTTCTTTTTTTTTTTTTTTTATAATGATCATGAGTTTCAGTTTTATTTTCCAAAATCTATGATTTGACTTTTTTTTTTTTTATTTCTTTTTGGTAACCTTATATTACCTCACTCAGTTTATAAAAAGAAATACATCATACTACTCCTTTGGGGATTAAACATATGGCATATTTTTTTTAACAATAAGATGTTTTTAAGTTTCATTCGTTACATTTCTTTTTTGAATTTGTTCAAACAAATTTATTTACATTTTATTTAATGAATTCATAATTTTTTTTTTTTTCACAACCTCCCAATTCAATTGGAAGCAAACTCTCTTACCATTTGAGTAAACATCTGATCCCCAAAGCCCCATAAACATATGGCATACACCCTTCACACAAAATCAACTATCCCCATTAATCATCCTTCTTCCCTTAATCCTCTTCGCGCAACTCTGAAATGATCAGTTGTGATAGCCCACATGAGAACTTGAAATGTGGTTTTGTTTTTATTGCAAGATGTCAAAATCATCCTAGGTATTATTCTTCTTTACATTTCATATACAATTAATTATATATCAAATGATCAATTTTATTTATGAGTCATGAGCTAATGTAAAATGGAAAGACCTCAAAAATCCCACGTGGCTGTATGGCATGAGGAAAGTGATTCATGGTGTATAGCTGAAACTGCAGTTGCATCAACTGCATTATTGGGCTACAATAAAAAACATTACCTCTGTGATTCTTACACCTGCCATGTTTCGGATATGCTTTCAGTCTCTCAAACAAATTCCGAGCAAAATTTCACTCTTCTGTCCTCTAAATTTGATGATTGACTTCACAAAATTACTCCAGCTGATTACAGAATTATGATTTGTTGGATAAGTGATAAGGAATTTGACCTCAAAAAAGAGTTACAGGTATTTTGATTAAAATTTTAAATTTATTAAATGATATATTTTAAAAATAATTATATAAATCAATTGAATTGATTTCAATTTTTTTTTTTACTTTTTTATTTCATTTGTTTTAATTTATTTTTTTGGTTTCATACTCAAATAAACTCTCGAATTTTATTTCAAAATGTAAATAAGTCTTTGGTATTTTATTACATGAAATTAAGATTATCAATTTTTATTTTATTGTAATTATACTTGTTAAGTCTTAAAATTTGGATGAATAATGTCTAATTTATAAAATTTTTAAATAGTATTTTCTTCAACATTTATCATTTAACTTATTCAAATAAATTAAAATATTTCTACAAATTAAATCATCCAACTAAAAGGATTTAAAAAAATTGAATATTTTATACAGATTTTAATTATAACAAAATAAAAATTCATAAGTTTAGTTTAATACAATAAAAGTTAAATAGTTATTTACAGTTTAGGGTAAAATTTGATGGCTTATTTGAGCATTATACAACTTTTTTTGGGCGAAGTCCAATTTACTTTCTTTGAATCCAAACATGTTAGAAAGAAAAATCACGGGCCTGGCCCTTGTACTGAAAAAAACTACTAAGAACAAGTTTTGCTAAGATGGGCCTGGCCTGGTACTGACGTTGCTTTAAGTCAGTCGGTCAATATTATCGTACGGCTAAAATTAAAACCGTCAATGATCTCATCAGTCGTCACCTTTATTCAGCGCGTCATTGTCACGCATATCGAAAGGCGGGATTCTCCCCGCTTAAATCGGGGCACCCCTTTTCCTGTTTCTTCAAATCTCCCTTGCTCCAAAAAGATATATTTTTTTTCTAGCCCATGCCAAATAGAATAAACTCTGAGTCCTCAATTCCACTGCCAAACCAACACATTTTCTTTATTTCCTTCTAATTAAACCTCTCAGTAAGATTCATCGCTAAATGGACGAGTCCACATTGCAACTCATCTCTGGAATCGGCTCCAAACTTGGCCAACTCGCTCGCCCTAACAAAGATGTCCTCGTCAAATCTCTCCGTGTAAGCATAGATTTCTTCTTCTTCTTCTTCGAAAAGTGAATTTTCTCAAACAAATCGCTAGGACTGTCGAATACCACTTATTATGGAGTGTTTCACAGCGAATAATTCTTTTTGCAGCAAGTTGCTAGTGCCTTGTCTCAAATAGAACAGCCTTCAGTTGTTGCAGTTGCCACAAAGGCGCAAGTGTTGGGAAAATTAGAGGCTGCCACGAAGCCTTTGAGGAAATCTATTGTTAAGCATAGCCTATCTAACCACACTGATAAAGATGTTAGACTTTTGGTGGCCATTTGTGTCAGTGAAAATTTTCGAATCCTGGCACCTCAACCACCTTTTGCAGATAAATATCTTAGGGTAACATTTTCTTTCTTTTTTTTTTTTTTTTTGGGTTTTGAAATTATATGGTTACTGTTGTATGTCCTTGTCGTTTCCCTCTTGTGTATCGTTCAAACTTATGAACCCTTTCATTTCAGGACATTTTTAAACTCATTCTCAGTATTTTCATGGAGCTTGCTGATACTACAAGCGCATTCTTCTCAAGGAGGGTTAAAATATTGGAGACTGTTGCTCGATGTAAATGTTGTGTGATTATGCTGGATATTGACTGCAATGATTTGATTCTTGAAATGTTTAATATTTTTTTCTCAGTTGTGAGGTCTGGTTCCTTTCTCTCCATATTTCCTGTATATTTTTTTGGTAGTTTTATGTGATTTTCCTTTTAACTGAACAAATTTTACAATATTGTGCCTTTAATTAACTTAATCTTTCTTTCTGTATGATCTTTTCCATACAAGATTAACCTACTAGGGCTAGGTATTTTTTAATCTGCCTGACCATATGTGTCTCTTAATGTAAACTTACTTTAACTGAAGTTGAGAAAATTTACAGTTTTTCCTTCTAATAATTTAATTGGGTATAAGCATGCTTGATAACAATTCTTTTTTTTTTTTTGCCTCTAAAGTTGGACTCTTGACTTTTTTATGTACTAAGATTTTAGTAACTTATTTCTGGCCTGAGAGCCTCCATTAAATTTATTGTAGCTTTGAATTTTATGTCTTTCTCTTCTCCTTGTTGAATGGTAGTGAAATTTTTACCTTTAAACTTCTATTCTTGTGTTCTTTGGAGCTTTTATTGCCTGAACATTATGTCAGGCTTTTCATTCTATGATCACCATATATACTCACCATAGTTTTCTTCCAACCCGTTTTGTTTAATGCTTTATTATTCTTGTTGTTTTCATTTGCCATTTTGTATATGCTGTGATATTAACAACGTTATTTTCCTTTCTTCCCAGAGATCACCATCAACAGAGTTTAATCAATGATATTTTGTCTATAATGGTTCATATTCTAAATGAGGAAGTGTCTGACCAGCTTATGGATGTAATTTTTCGAAATCTTATAAAGGAGGGTAAGGTGAGTTGGTAGATATTGTTTTCTATTATTCAGGAGAGACTGTATTTTTTAACTTGTGTCATCCTGAATTTTTAGCCAAAAAGGGGTTTGAACATTGTTCAAGGAGACAAAATGAGTTAATGCTGATTTAATTCATTAATATAAATGATTTATGCTTATAATATTTCCTGGATGCTTTCTCATTTAAGTAGGAGTTATGTCATCTGTTGGCTAGGAATGCATGCAAATATTTGTTGAACCTAGGATTTCTGGGTGACAGAGGCCTCTCTGTTGACTTTGTTAGGTCCCAGACTGTTATCTTTCACCAGATATATAGAAGTTTGGTTGTTGCTTATGTTTGCTGTCTCTTCCTGCATCTCCTTCGAAGTTGGGATTTTAATTTCATTTGAGATTTTGATTATTCAAGAATCCCTAGAACTGAGATATTGTTTGTAAACCATTACTTTGTCTTTGTGTGCTACACAGGATTTGCTTGCGTTTGTTGGTGCATGCCATTATGATGCTCATCCTTCTTGTTCATAATGTGGTGCCTTTTCAAGTTTAAAGTCATTTCTTATACAGTTACTTAAGAAGATCACCACAATTATTTGCTTCAGAATTCAAACAGAGTGCTGAAACTTTTTGTTAATTATACCTAGTATAGTAGCAAAATTGTGGACCATTTTTCATTATATCATACAAATACAATATGGGTAGATTTTCTGCATCTCATAATAGTTCAATTTCTTTCATCGGTGTATATAAGCATGTATTTAAGAACAAAATTTTGAATATTTATTTACATTAATGTACGTTGTATAGGATATGACTTCCGCAGCTTCTCGGCTTGCTGCCTCTGTTATCCAAAGTTGTGCAGAAAAGCTTCAGCCCTTTGTTTGTGGATTTTTAACATCTTGCTCCTTGGATAGAGATGCTTTAGGGAGTGAGCTCAAAGAATTCTACCATGAAATTGTGTTAAAAATTTTTCAGTGTGCTCCTGAGATGCTTAATGCTGTCATCCCCAACTTGACCCAAGAATTAATGGTACAACTTCCTTATTATGTTGATCCGGTTCTATTCATTACTCATATTGTTTAAATAATTTGGATTATTATTATGAATCGCTATTTACTTGTTGGCTAAAATATGAAAAAACCATTTGAAGTATTCAAAATAATCTAATTAAGCCCTTTATACTATTAAGTCATCTAAATAAGTCCCTCAACTCTTATTTTCTACTATCAAAGTCCTTCTACTCTTATATTAATGATATATTGACCTATTTTAAGACATGTGAACAATGATACGGCAAAAGAACGTACACATATGTGAAAATAAGAAATTTTCAAAAAAAATATCTAACAAAAGATTTTATTAATTGATACCATAACTAAAAAAAATTATAAAAATAATAATATATAAAATTAATAAAAAAATGAAATGTCAAAATTTATATGAAAATTAATAAAAATGATTAATTATTTGATCATGATTGAAAATAATTAATAAAAGAAAATGTATATATGTAAAATTAATAAAAAAATCTACATTCATATAAAAGTATAAAAATGATGTTAATTTCTATTTTCCTAATTTTCATATAAACATAAATATTTTCTTTTTATTAATAAATAATAATAATTTATTAATAAATAATATTTATATTTTAATAAATATAATAAATAATAAAAATTATTATTTATAATTATTTGTAATTATAATTTATTATATTTATTAAAATATTATTAAAATTATTATTTTTATTATAACATTAATAAAAAATAATTTTTAATTATAAAATTATTATTTTTTATAATTATTTTTAATTATGGTATCAATTAATAAAATTTTTTGTTAGACTATTTTTTTTTAAAATTTCTTATTTTTACACATGTACGTTTTATTGCTATGTCATTGTCTACATATCTTAAAATATGCCAAGATGTCATTAATATAAGGTTAGAAGGGTTTTAATAGTAGAAAATAACAGTTGAGGGGCTTATTTAAATGACATAATAGTATAAGGGTTTAGTTAGATTGTTTTGAATACTTCAAGGGCTTTTTTCATATTTTAGCCTTTCTTGTTTCACTAAAAAGTGTCTCTTATGCTTTAATTTATTTAACTTTGAAATTTATTCTTAATTGTTGTTGAAATAACTTTGTTTTTCATCTACAGACTGATCAGGTTGATGTCCGAATAAAAGCTGTTAATTTAATTGGAAAACTTCTTTCACGACTTGAATACCGTCTTGCACAAAGATATCATGCTCTTTTTGTAGAGTTTTTGAAAAGATTTTCTGATAAATCTTCAGAAGTTAGAGTTACTGCTCTACAATGTGCTAAAGCTTGTTGCTTGGCCAATCCCTCGGGAATAGAATCCCTTGAACTTCTTAGTAAGCAATTCCATAATAAAAGTTCTTTGGTTATTGTGCATGTATCTTTGTTCACAGTCTCCATAATCTAATTTACATGTTTTCTATCATTGTATCATAAACTCAACAGCTGCCATTGAAGATCGACTGCTGGACTTTGATGATAAAGTGAGAATGCAGGCAGTGATTGTTGCCTGCGATCTTGCTGGGTCTAACCTTAAATATACTTCACCCAAATTAATATCTGAGGTTATAGAGAGACTTAGGGATAAGAAGGTAAACTTGCTTTAGGATATTTATGCAATTAGTTTTGTTTAAAGCTGTCTACGTTTTAATTGTGTATGTTTTTGTGCAGATATCTGTTAGAAAGAAAGCCTTGCTGAAAGTGATGGAAGTATATCGAGATTATTGTAACAAGTGTGCAGAAGGCCACATCACAATGTGTGATCACTTTGAGCAGATTCCATGCAAAGTCTTGATGCTTTGCTATGATAAAGATTGCAAAGAATTCAGGTATTATTTGCACTTTATTGTTTCTAAGAAAACCAAAGCTGGTCTCTATAATGTCACATTTGATGTTTAGGTCCCAAAACATAGAACTTGTTATTTCGGAAGATTTATTTCCGGTACTTCTTCCAGTTGAAGAGAGGACAAGACATTGGATCCATTTGTTTTCTCTTTTCAGTCCTTTGCATCTGAAGGCTCTTGGTGCCATTTTATCTCAGAAACAAAGGTATCTGTACAACATTACTGCTTGAATGAGAGTGGTATATGTTTATTACCATCTCTTTACGTTTTCAGGTTGCAAATTGAAATGCGGAATTATTTGGTCACACAAAGGAAAGAGAAGGTATAATGATTGTACTGCTTTTTGGAGCCATATAATTTGAGGACTTAATATATCAGCTCTCCTACTGTTGCTAATTGACAGATGCCTACATGTTAGTTGATGCTTACTTTTATAATGCATCCATTACCTATTCAAATATCACTGTGGTGTGCATTATTCTTGGAGTGATTAATATTACATCAAGCATTGGATTTTCCTTTCTGCCTTGTATTTCTTTCCTTGTAATTTGTGCACACCATTCTGCTGTCAAGACATTTTTACACGCACAAACACAGAATATTCAGAAAGTTCTTATGAGTGGAGTTTGGTTTGTGTGTCACAGCTTTGTTCTTCCAAGTGTACTTTCTGGGTTTTATTCATTAGGACTGATGAATAGTTATTGCAGGAGCATAGTTCAGAGGATATGCAGAAGAAATTGAGGAGTTCTTTTGTGAAAATGTCGGCTTCATTCCCAGATCCATCCAAAGCAGAAGAGTGCTTTGAAAAATTGAGTCAAATAAAGGATAACCAAATTTTTGCTTCACTTGGTCTATTGCTTGATGAGCTGACACTTAAAAATGCCCTGGCCACAAGAGTGCGTTGTTTACTTGTTCTTTTTGGTTTAATTTAATTGAAAGATATCATTTATCACTACATGCTTTCTTTTAATACTATTACATTTGTTTCATGGTGCACTAAGGTTGTTAGTTTCGATATCCATGTCCTTAAATGCTTATATAATATTATCTACTTAACCTGTCCTGATTTACTTAATAGAAAAAAAAAAGTCTTAATTTTCTGATAAAAGTTGATGATTGCATTTTTTGTTAGCATAGGCCATGTAACATATCAAGTATGACTTCTAATGTATAATGACAAACAGAGTTTTTCAAGTTTTAACCAAAAGGCAGATCTTTGTTTTATGAAGGTTTATAGGGAAAATAAAGTAATTTACCTGCTGCTTTGACTTTAAGAGATTGCCTATGCAGTCTGAGTCAAATAAGATTCCAAATTCATAATAGGAAACCTTGTTTTGAGAAATTTGAATGGGTGTGTTGGTGTAAGAGAAATAAAGAAACAATGTTCTCTGATTTTTATTGGGAGATAATCCTCAAATATATAGAGTAACCAACATTTACAGAAAAATCCATAAAATCAGGACACAATCATCTAAACATAGAAAGAAATAAAAGTAATGACCAGAAAAATAAATCCCAACAAATCAGGAAATAGATCCTGATTGGTGTCAACAAATCAGAAATAGTCTGATTGCTGTCAACAGTTGGTAATATCTGTTAACTGTTCTAGGGTTGGTTGTTGATACGTGAGTTATTTGTCATTTATAATTGAGAAGGGTTCTAAATTTTCCTATTTCATGCACATAGCCTAATAATTCATAGTTTGATGATACCGATTGCATCTCTGACTTGAATGGCAATGTTCTGGTGTTGTGTCTCATTGATGAAGGTTCCTGCAATCACCACCTACCCTTTTATGCCACAAAATTTATTTTTATGCTTTTAGTAGAACAGGGACCTTTTTATTTTCTGCTAGCTGTGCAGTTGGATAAAACAAGTAATGGCTCTGTACTAGGATGACAATTTTTGGAATTTCAGTATCCCACTTTCTATGCGCCCATAGATGCTAGTGCAGATGTTCTGTCTTTTAGTGAAGATTGTTTACTGTGTTGTAAATCCTTACAGCTGGGAAAGGTCTCTTTTACATTAAGTTGACTGCTAAAGTGCTTGTGACAGTCAAGAAACAACTAACTAAATATAGAAAACTCAACATCCCAAGATATGAAAATTCTGAAGTTGGGTTCTTCACCCAATTCTGATTGGGATAGAGCTTAACTGGGTTCTGTTTGGTATCTCATCCTTTCTTTGTGAAGGTCTATTCTATACTGTTGAAGAAACCCATATTGATTAACATACTTAAAACATAAATTGAGACCTGTTTTTACTCACCGTTCAGTCTTATTTTGTTTGTGGTACTAGAATTTGAAATAAAAACTATCAGTGTAGAAGCCTGGGATTTAAATGGATCAGTTCAAGTTTAACCATCAGCGTGTTCTGAGTCTTATGCTCTCTGCTTTATTATTGCTCCATCTGATTACTTGTGATATTGGTTAATAAAATGGATTGACCTGTTTTTGTTGATGAGCTTTTTCTGTGTTTTCAAAATATATTCTCAGACTTTCTTAAACATTTAACAGGAGGTATAATGTGTTACTATCCCTTATTTTTCATTTTGCATTTCTGGATTTTTTTAATCTTATCTACAATTTACAACTTTTCCTTTTCAGGATAAATTCCTTAAAGTGATTGGAAATAAACATCCACACTTTGAGTTTTTGCAGTTGCTTTCCTCAAAATGCTTGTGTAATATATTCAACTCGGAGCATGTCTGTTGCATTCTCAATCTTATTGCCAGTAGTGGATTGGAAAGCAATCATTTGGAACCTTTTGCTGTTGAACTACTCCTGGTAAGAACAATTCTCTCTCATTAATTCTCAATGGTGCTATTTTTTCCATTCTAAAATGAGATCTGCGCTCAGAAGGTTGATAGGCATCATCCTGTTCATGCAGAACTTTATTATTTATGGCATATGTGATGGACAGCCCTAATGTTTAAATGTAATTTTCTAAGATCTGCATTCAGAAACTTGATGTGCAGAAAGTTAGTTCCAATGCCCGATAGTTTCACAAGCCTCTTTGTTTGCTGTAATTTTTCAATAGGCACTGATTAGCTGCATAAAACAAAAAAGAAAAAGAAAAAGAATTTCTTTGATTTATCCCTATGCTTGAAAAGGCAACTATCTTTTGGAAAAAGATGAGCCTCAAGGTTTGAAGGGTATACTTTATTAGTGCTTCACACCTTTGGTTTAGAGATGGAAATGAGTCAAGCTGTATGTAAGTTATCTCACACTCAGTTACTAATATTGGCTCAGCCTGCTTGGTTAACAAATGAAATGAGCTTGAGCTTGACGTTCTGCTCATTTAGTTAACTGAGCCTGACTGGTTATGAAACAAATTTTATTGTTTAAATATAGTAACATATCTCAAAATTTGAGCTTGAGTTAACTTTTATTATACAATAATAATCTGTGTCAAGTAAGCTTGAGTTTTGGGGAACTGTTTTTGAATCAAGCTGGAGCCTAGGACACGAGCTTGAGTTTCAAACACTTATATTGAGCCAAGCATGAACTTTTTACCATTTGGCTTGGCATGTCTCTACTCTACCCGTATATGGGATAATTATAGTACTGCTACTTTAACAATTACCTTGTAATGCTATTGCTACAAAGTTTTCTGTTATTTCTTGTTTTGACTCTATCAATCCACTTACATTCCTGTACATTTGGTGATCATAATCAAAGATTGTCTATTCAACAAGAGTATGAGCTATGTAGCAGAGAAACACCTAGAGTTTTTATTAAATCTTTAAATCACAAGGAGAATGTGGAAAAGAATAGTGAAATTTGGTCAAAGAAGCAGTGTCATGACTGAAAGTTAACTTTTGAATTGCCTTTTATTAATAGTGGTATTTGATAATTAAAAAGTTATGTCCTGCAAGAATAAAAATTTGATTGAATTTTTTATGGAGCGTTCAATTTGACTTCAGCCACATTTTACCTGATACAGGTTATCATCAGCAATTTCCCATCACTCATGAGGGGTTCAGAACTTCAGTTTCAGATGTTGTTTGAAGAGAAATACCTGATTCATGATAAGATCATTCAAGTTTTAGTGAAAGCAGGACCTCATATCTCTGTCAAATTCAGGTAATTTCTACATTCTTTTTCAGCATTTGGCAATTGATATTTGATTTACAGCTGGGTGAAAGATGTGTTGTGAACTTCACAGCCTTAATATAAAGCAATTTTGTGTCTTAGATAACATTATACACACTGTAATCTGTGTCAGATTATGTGGCTTTATTGGGAAAGCCGTGTGATTGCAGAGAAATTTGTGTGACTTCCTAATTTTTAGGATTTTGGTTAGGTGTATATACTGGTTGGGTAGTTTCCTATTTTGTAGGGATTTTATTATTGTTTTTAGGCTATGATATTGTGTATATAATTATCTGTTGTAACCTATTTGATTAATTAAAAGAAAACATTTTTTCTCCCAATTAAGTTTCTCAACATAGTACTAGAGCTTTTGGCTCTTTCTTGAGAATTCCTGAAATTTCCTTTTTCTTCGCTTCTATTCTATTCTGGCCGAATTCCTTCATCTTTGTTCATCCCAATATTTTTCATTTCTTCACTCATTCTCCTGTTTGTGGTCTTCTTTTTCCTTTCAAGCAAGTTTGTTAGAGTCCATCGAAACCAGCCGTCTCAGATGCCTCTAAAACTTAGAATACTGCTGCTGCATCAACTGGGGATTTACAAAACATTCAAGCAACGTATCGATTGAACGGAAAAACTTACTTGAAGTGGTCACAATTGGTCCGCACGTTCTTGAAAGGCAGAGGAAAATTGAGCCATTTGTTGGGCACAGGTCCTTTGAAGGATGATCCCAAATTTGTGGCATGGGGCGAATAGGATTCAATGGTAATGTAGTCGTTATGGAATTTGATGCTATCAGAAATTAGCGATACGTGTTTCTTGGAACCACCAAGGAGATTTGGGATACCTAAATCTATGAAATTAAGACGAAAATTTCAGCAACAAAACAAGAGACTCGAACTGTCATAGAATATTCGAGTTTCTTGCAAGGCTTGTGGCAGGAGATGGACCATTATCAATGTATTCAAATGCGCTGCAGTAAGGATGCTGCTATTCTAAAGCGGTTTGTGGAGAAGGATCATATCTATGACTTTCTTGCCGGTCTAAATGCCGAGTTTGATGTCATTAGAGTGCAGATTTTAGGAAAAAAAGACATGCCCTCCTTGAATGAGACAATTTCGATCATATGAGCGGAAGAGGGACGA
The DNA here is from genome assembly GCF_047325235.1 of Durio zibethinus. Lineage (NCBI taxonomy): Eukaryota > Viridiplantae > Streptophyta > Magnoliopsida > Malvales > Malvaceae > Durio > Durio zibethinus. Next base: position 5,362,032 of record NC_143181.1, read on the forward strand.
CAAAGTGTTATGCTTGAGACCCACAGAGGAGGTAGTTTTACCCTTGTGACCAAAACAATCAGTTTGAAGGAATCTAGCCTGCTGCAATCTGTCGTCCAAGCCCATCAATTGAGAGTCCTTATTTTGCACGTATTGCAAGAAGCATTGCCACATTAAGGAGCAATGCTAGAAACTCCATGGCAGGCCCAAAAAAAGTGCAAATGATAGAGGTCAAGCACATGTGGCAAGCATTCAATCGAGCAATGAAGGGAGTTTCCAAAGTTCGATCTCTAATTTAAACAAGAGATTGAAAAATTGAAGAATTTTTTGGGGACGTTTGAGAAACGTTCTTTGGCAGGTGCATGTTCTTAGACATTTTTAGGTATCTCTTCCTCTTTTTGTGCTGCTAATGTCTTAGAAAAAATTTCTCCAAAGATTTGGGTGATAGATTTTGGAGCCATTGATCACATGACCTATTCCTCATAAGATTTTTTCTTCGTATACTCCTAGTTCTAGTCATAGGAAAATAACTATAGCTGATGGATCCATTACCACTTTAGTCGGTCAAGGGGACATTTATATAAGTGATTCTTTCGTGCTAAAAAATGTCCTTCATGTTCCAAAATTGTTTGTGAATCTTGTTTCCATTCAAAAGCTTACCAAGATTCCAATTGCAATGTAACGTTTTTTGCTTCACATTGTGTGCTTTAAGAGCAAGACATGAGGACGATTGGATGTGCTAGTGGGAGGGATGATTTTACTGCTTAGAAGATCAAAATGGAAGAACTAGATTTAAGAATCCTCTATCTACATCATTTCTTTTTGGGTCTGTCATGTCAAATAAAAATAAAATTTGGCTTTATCATTGTTGTTTAGGTCATCCATCGTTTGATGTCCTTAAGTTGATGTTTTCTTCGTTATTTAAAGGGTTTACTTTTCAGTCTTTTCATTGTAATGATTGTGAACTTGCTAGGTACAATTGTGCTTCATTTCCAATAAGCAATGCAAAAACCTTTAATCCTTTTTCTCTTGTTCATGGTGATATTTGGAGACCTTTTACGGTTTCAAATATTTTTGGTGCTAAGTGGTTTGTTTCATTTATTGATGATTGTATGTGAGTAACATGGATTTATCTTTTGAAAAATAAATATGATGTTGGTATTATTTTTCCTAATTTCTACAACATGATCAAAACACAGTTTGACGTGAGAACTAAGCGGTTTCATTTTGATAATGCCAAGGATTATTTCAATCAAATTCTCTCTTCTTTTTTTCAAAAAGAAAGAATCATTCATGAGTCTTCTTGTGTTAGTACCTCACAACAAAATGGAGTGGCTGAGTGTAAAAATGGCCATTTTCTAGATGTCATAAGAGTTTTATTGTTTCACAAAAATGTTCTTAAAATATATTGGGGAGAAGCTGTTTTAATTATATGGGGAAATAGGGGAAAACATGATCCATGTGCTTTTTGGTGTATTTTCATTGGGTACTTTTCCATACAAAAGGGGTACAAGTGTTACTATCCACCTACCAAAAAACTGTCTTCGTTGATGTTACTTTTGTAAAAAATGAGTCCTTTTTCCAATGTTCCTATCTTCCGAGGGAGAAGTTGAGTGAAGATAGAGTGAAGGACCTATTTCTCTTTGATTTTCCTAGCCAACTTGTTGAGTTTCCATTTGAAGTCGTTTTAGTGGTTGTTCAGTCCGCATTTATTGAGTCATCAGTTGAGTCACTTGTTCAACCTACTACTCCATTTGTTGAGTTACTAGTTGAGTTTGTACCATTTGTTGAGTCATCTAAGTCATGTGAGGTGATGAAAGGTAAGAGGAAACAAGACAATATTCAACCACTGCAGGTTTATTCCAGGAAGAAAATTCCAATCTCTCGATTGGAACAGGTACAACCTTTTATTTGTGCTGTTGCTCAGGTTCCTGAAACCATTTTCATACCCATCGAAAATATCATACTATCAATTGAGCCCATTGAACTAGTAGATGAACAAAAAAAAAAGTGATGTCGATCTACCAATTGCACTTAGGAAAGGAACTAGAACTTGTACCAAACATCCTTTGTACCTATTCTTAACCTACCAAAACCTATCTCAAAACCATAGAGCATTCTTAAGCAACCTTCATGCAATACACATTTCGAGAAATCTATCTTGAGGCATTATGGGACAAGAAGTGGGAGGATGTTATGAAAGTGGAGATGGAAGCTTTTGCAAAGAACAAGGCATCGAAGTTGGACAAATTGCCGAAAGGAAAGAAACTAGTTGGATGTAAATGGGTTTTCACCGTGAAGTACAACTCCGACAATTCCATAGAAAGATACAAGGCAAGGTTGGTTGCCAAAGGACACACTCAAACCTATGGCATTGATTATCTTGAGACATTTGCCCTTGTTGCGAAGATGAATACAGTGCTGGTTCTTTTGTCGTTGGCTGCCAATTTCGAGTGGAATCTACAATAGTTTGATGTTAAAAAATGCAATTCTCCACAGTGACCTAAAGCATTCTTAAGCAACCTTCAGGCAATACACATTTTGAGAAACCTATCTGAGGCGTTAGGGGACAAGAAGTGGGAGGATGCTATGAAAGTGGAGAAGGAAGCTCTTGCAAAGAACAAGACATGGGAGTTGGACAAATTGCCGAGAGGAAAGAAGCTGGTTGGATGTAGATGGGTTTTCACTGTGAAGTACAAGTTCGACAATTCCATAGAAAGATACAAGGCAAGGTTGGTTGCCAAAGGGTACACTCAAACCTATGGCATTGGTTATCTTGAGAGGCTTGCCCTTGTTGTGAAGATGAATACAGTGTTGGTTCTTTTATTCTTTGCTTGGTAATTTTGGGTGGAATCTACAACAGTTTGATGTTAAAAATGTAGTTTTCCACGGTGACCTAGAGGAAGAGATTTACATGGAAGTTCATCTTGGATTTGAATCTAAAAAAGGAATGGTGTGCAAGTTGAATAAAGCTCTCCACGAACTTAAACAATCACTGAAAGCCTCATTTGGAAGATTCACCAAGGCGATGACCTACTTGGGATACAAATAGAGCCAAGGCGATCATTCTTTATTTGTGAGACACTTTGTTTTAGGACAAGTGATAACCTTGTTGGTGTATGTAGACGATATTATCGTAACAGGTAATGATGCAGGAAAGATGGACAATTTAAAACGATGCCTTTTGAGAGAATTTGACATCAAGGAACTTGGGAAATTGAAATACTTCCTAGGTATTGAAGTGGCACATTCAAAACAAGGGATCTTTATTTCATAGCAAAAGTACGTGCTTGATTTGCTAAAAGAAACAGGGAAGTTGTGTTGTAAGCCGTTGACACACCCATTGAGTTCAATCATGGATTATGTGATTCTCTAGAGGATCCTTTGGTCGATAAAGGCTTTTATCAGAGGCTAGTTGGGAGGTGGATTTATTTGGCACATACGAGACCAGATATTGCATTTGTTGTGAGTGTTAGCAGATTTATGCACAATCCTAAAGAAACTCATCTTAAGGCAATTCATAGAATATTACAATACTTGAATGGCAACCCCGGAAGATGTATTTTGTTCAAGAAAGGAGAAAGCGTGACATTAGAGGCCTATACTGATGTTGATTATGCAAGATCTTTGGTGGACAGGAGGTCGACCTCAGGTTATTGTACCCTTTTGGGATGAAATCTTGTAACGTGGAGTAAAAAGCAAAACATGGTGGCAAGATCAAGTGCAAAGTATGAGTTTAGGTCAATGGCAATGGGAATATGTGAACTACTATGGTTGAAGATAATTCTTGATGATTTGAAGATAAAATGGGAAGGACCAATGAGATTATACTATGACAACAAATCTGCCATCAGTTGCTCATAATCCTGTACAACATGATTGAACAAAGCATATAGAAGTTGATAGACATTTTATCAGGGAGAAACTTGATAGCAGCCTAATATGTACTCCATTTGTTTCATCAAAGGAAGATGTATTTACAAAGGGGCTGTGAAGCATTGTGTTTTAAGATATTGTTAGCAAGCTTGGAATGGAGGATATCCATTCACCAGCTTGAGGGGGAGTGTCAAATTATGTGGCTTTATTAGGAAAGCCGTGTGACTATAGAGGATTTTGTGTGATTTCCTAATTTGTAGGATTTTGGTTAGGGGTATGCACTGGTTGGGCAGTTTCCTATTTTGTAGGGATTTTGTTACTGTTTTTAGGCTACGATATTGTGTATATAATTATCTGTTGTAACCTATTCGATTAATTAAAAGAAAACATTCTTTCTCCCAATTGCGTCTCTCAACAATTTGAAATAGGGATTTAGCGTATATCTAAAATTTGTTATTGGCTAATTGCTCAAAACAGTGAGGCTGGTGTCAAACTAGTTTGGGAGGCAGCAAGTTTCTTGAGTTATTTTTGTTCTGGCATTCTAATGATCCTTCAAATTTTTTGTTCGCTTCTATGCAACCTTTTCTTTAACTCTTAGCATTGTTCTTCACATGCAGTGATTTTTACCCTGTTTTGAAGAAGATCTGTCTTGAGGGAACTCGCACTCAGTCAAAAAATGCTGTTTCTGCAGTTGCTTCATTAATAGATGTGTCTAAGCAATATGTTTTATCAGAATTGTGTGAGGTGTGCTTATCTCAACTTTTCTTTAGTTACGGTTTCCTTATAAAAGTATAAAACCTAAAAGTAGTGAAAGATGATGTATGCCTGGCACGGCAGGTTAACAAGATGTTGCAAAAAAGGAAAACAAGGAATAGGCACAGCATCTTGATTTTAAATTTAACCTTGAGATACTCTTAGCAATAAGTTGAAAAGCTAGCCCTCAACCTTTTTTTTGTTAATTGCTATTTCATTTAATTGTATTAGTAAACTTCGCCGAATGTGAAGTTACATGCCGTTGATTAATGTTTTTGTTGTCTCTTAAATGCACTCAAAGTCAAAAGGGAAGGTGAAATTTGTTTCAAAGTTACATCCAATTTATTGGTCACTGTCACTCATTACTTTAATATGTCATGTGCCACATTTTTAATTACTTTTGTAATGTCAATTTAGTCAATTTAGCAATATACCTTAAGATGTGGTCTCCAATTAGGCTGGTATCAGTCCTAGCGAAAGCATTCAACAGTAGTCCCAACTTATAATTGAAGCCTGATTCTAACTTAGGTCTGCAGTAGTTATGTAATTTGTGTGCATTTTAGTGCTCAAGAGGGTTGCCCGTGGTGATAAGTTGCAAAAAAAAAAAAAAAAAAAAACTAGGAAATCCGAATTGTGTTTTCCAAGTTTACAAACAAAAAGGTAAAAATGCTACATTGTCAAAGCACCAATTGATGCTAGCTTGAGGACTCATTAGATGACCATGCCAATATTTTATTTGTTCATGTTCAGGAACTTGTTGATTCTCTACATCGTGGGCAGAATGTTGCAACTGTTTTGCAGTCTTTGGGCTGTATTGCTCAATGTTCTGTTTCAGCTTTTGAAGAGCATGATAGAGAAATCACACGACATGTTTATAAAAAGATTTTTCAGGTAATTGATTTCTTCTTGCCTCGTGTCTTCCTAGAATTTAGTGGATGAAGCATCTGATTTGCTTTTGGTAATTTTTATGTGATAACTAATTTGAATTTATTTCTGAAGGCAAAATCATTGGATGATCCTTCTGTCATTGAGGATAGCTCTGGGTGTATTACTTGCAAATTAAAGGTGAGTGTTGGAAGAGGAAACTTTCCCATGTAAGTATTAATTAATGATATTTGCATTTCCTTTTCAGTGGAGTTTGATGTTTTAATAATTAAGATCTGGATTTTATCTTTCACGTGTAGCATTGGTATAAACTGATTAAAATGCAAATTTTAAGGAGAATTCAGTTAAATGATGATCAAGTGACTGAAAGCAAGTTAGATTCAGCTTGGGAACCAAACAATATATTCTTATTGTGTTTCACCACAAAACAAGAAAATTTTTACTGGGAAGAGTTGTGAATGAGTTTTGTTAAGATGGGAATGGATGCTAGTGGTTGCTTTAGTAGGGTCTACTGCTTGTATACAAAGGGTTTGCTCAATTTATAAAACTATTAGCAAGCTGAGATCATCAAAGTTTTCTTTTATTTTTCAGCATTCTTTTGAAACAGCAATGATGGATTCCAAAACCCATGCTGATCATACTTCTACTATTGCAAAGATGGAAAAGAAAAAGAATTTCCTGGGTGTGAATGGATATATTGTTACTTTGGCACTTTTCTCTAAATGGTGTTTTTCAATTTACAAATTCACAAATGTGTTATGATTAGGTTAATATAACTTTTTAAGTATAGTTTTTCTGAGTCCTGGTTCAAATTCATGTGGTGACATTGATAACATTCTAGTAAGGCTGTTAGCATATGCAGTATGTATGTCTAGTTTTGGGGAAGTAAATTGTGTACTAATGCCATGGTGAGGCATGTACAGAGTTATATAGAGCATAACAAGATCCCATTTGTCCTTCAAATTGAGAGTTGAATTGGTCACTGGACTAGACTCGGATTGATACTGATCTGAAATATAAGGAGATTGTATTCCTACTAAACTGTTCTGGATTCATGATGAGTGCAAGTCTGTTAGCTTTAACTTTTAACTAACAGATTAGTCGATATGCCATTTTTTCTCTTGGTCAGTGGTTGCATTAAGTAAATTGCTAGTGGTGCTTAAACTGCTTATACCCTCAAATACTCAGTCAGTGGGATCTTGAAATGTGTTGGTTTCTTCAAAAACTCTTCTGATCCCTTATCCAGGTTGTTTCTAGACAAAGCTGACATTTAGATTGCTCTTATTGATAAAGAACCAACAAACTGCAGAAATAAACTATTTCTGATTCAATGAATTATATTTTAAGCTTTTGGTGTTCTGATCGAATTTATTAGATTTTAAGAAGAAAACTAATCTGTGTGGTCCATAGGCTGTAATTATATTCGTACTCCCAATCTGAATTCAAGCTATAAGGACGAGAAAACATAGGATTTTCCTTTTCTGAGGATAGAGTCCTAAAATATGCAGTACCACATATTTTTATGATAAAAAGAAATATCATTTTTTATGTGAAGTCTACATTTTGCATGATAGGAGATGGCATTCTTGTTATTCTCTATGTCATTGTGTGAAGTGGAGTTTTGATGTAGATGTTTATTCTATGGTTGAAATTCTTGTGAGAATAATTGTTATATTTAGGGATGGTGAGCTACTACTAGCAAGAACTACAAATTCAACGGCATAATGGGAGAACTGAAATCAGAAATTGTCATGATCTAATCCAACAATGATATGATGATCTTAGGATGCTGCCTTAGATGTTTGGAAATCTCATTTCACTGGTTGGTAGTTTCTTTATAGCTATCTTAGTTTAATGACTATCCTTTGCAGATTTATGCCCTTAAGATGCTTGTGAAGAGTTTTCTGCCCCATCGAGGATCTCAAGTCAATAAACAAATTAATCCATTGTTGGGCATTTTGTTGAAGATGCTCCAGAAGGGTGACATGTTTGATGATATCATCTCATGGTATGCTTTCTAAAAGATATATATTTTTTATTTCCTTACCTCCATCTGGAAGATGCTTTATTTTGCCCTTCATCAGCCAAGTTGTTGGCGATAAATTCAAATTCGTATGATTAATAAGTCTTTTATAGTTGTGAAATTTTGTCACTATTATTGATTTTCCTAATTGATGATGGATTGGAATTAGAAAATGAGAAGATGCAGATCTAGAATGAATAGCTTGGGTAAAATGAGGGAGAAAAAGATTCTACCTCAATAGAAAGAACCCCTGCCCTTATGGAATACCAAATACGGATTCAGTGAGATGGAGAGAATTAGGAAATGCATTTATGTTGTAAGAGGGAGGTAGATCTTATTAATTATGAGTTAGGGAGAGTTTTTTTTCAATCTTTAATGTGTTGTGGAGAATAGGGAGGAATATTATTTAGACTGTCAAATGAAGGTCCACGAATCCTGTCTGAACGCATGTATGTAAAGCTAAGTAGCGTAGCATTCAAAAATCTATGATGTTCTATTAGAGTTTGACTTGGTCATGAGCTTTAAATGAGACTCTTACATGGGGTATATAGATGTATATAAAAGTGTGGAAAAACTAAAAAATAAAATTGTGTGAAAAGCTAAGAATAAAATTGAATGTATATTGAAAAACTGCTTATTAAGAATTATACAAGAACCTTATGTTTATATACAACTAACTAGGGGTTAAACTAGGAAATTAAATCTTCTTAAAAACTGATCCTATAATTGAAGGATTATTTATCTTAATTTTTTGTCCTTAATTCTAGGGATACAAATACTTAATTCTAGGGACACAAATACTTAATTCTAAACATATAGATTACAAGATTACAACCAGTTGTAAATAAGTGTTTTCTCACACTCCCCCTCAAGCTGGTGCATAGGTGTTTTCCATTTCCAGCTTGAAAATAATTTCTTGAAATGTTGCACTGCTCAGACCTTTAGTCAACGCATCTGCAAGTTGACCCTTGGTTGATACATAAAGTGTACAAATCAACCCACTGTCTAGTTTCTCATTTATGAAATGTCGGTTTACTTCAATGTGTTTTGTTCTGTCATGTTGCATAAGATTGTGTGCAATGCTTATTGTAGACTTGTTATCATAGTAGAGTTTCATTGGTCAATCCCACTTGATCTTCAAGTCTTCTAGGATAATCTTTAACCATAGTAGTTCACAAATTCCTTGAGCCATTACTCTGAACTCTGCTTTAACACTTGATCTTGCTACCACATTTTGTTTTTTACTCTTCCAAGTCACAAGATTACCACCTAAGAAAGTACAGTAGTCTGAGGTGGATCTTCTATCAGTTACTGAACTTGCATAATCAACATCTGTATATGGTTTTAAAACTAGCCTTGAATTTCTTTTGAATAAGATACTTTTTCCAAGATTGGCCTTCAAATAGTGCAATATACGGTAGACAGCTTGTAGGTACACTTTTTTAGGACTATGCATAAATTGACTTACCACACTCATAGTATATGATATATCAGGTCTAGTATGTGAGAGATAAATAAGTCTTCCAACTAATCTTTGGTACATCTCTCTATTTACACCAGCATCTTCATTAGCTTCTCCAATTTTATGATTAGGATCTATAGGGGTATTTGTAGGTTTACATACGAGCTTTGTAGTTTCCTTCAGAAGATCCATCACATATTTTTGTTATGAGATGAAAATGCCATGTCGTGAGTAAGCTACTTTAATTCCTAGGAAGTACTTCAATCTCTTATCTCAAATTCCCTAGACAAACATTGTTTTAGAGATTCTCTCTTTTTCATCATCTCCAATTACAATTATATTATCAACATACACTAATAGAATTGTGACTCTCCCTGAATCAGAGTGCTTGATAAACAATGTGTGATCTCGTTGACTCTGTTTATATTCCATTGCTAGCATCACTTTGGCAAATCTCCCGAACCAAGCCTTAGAAGACTGTTTAAGGCCATATAAAGCCTTTTCAGCTTGCATACTTAGTTTGCTTCTAGATCTCTAAATCCCGGTGGAACTTTCATATTTATTTCTTTTTCCAAATCATCATGTAGAAAAGCATTCTTTACATCAAATTGTTGAAGCTACCAATTGTAATTTGCAACCAATGATAACAAAATCCTAATTGTATTCATCTTGGCAACTGGAGCAAAGGTTTCCTAATAATCCACTCCATAGGTTTGAGTGTAGCCTTTAGCCACTAACCTGGCTTTATACCTTTTAATAGTACCATTCGTCTTGTATTTTACAATGAAAACTCATTTACACCTATTGAATTTTTTTCTTTAGGCAACTCTACCAGTTCTCATGTTTTATTTTTCTCTAAGGCCTTAATTTTTATTTTCATGGCTTGCCTCCATTTCTCACTGGATAATGCCTCAGATAATGTAGTTGGAACAAAAATAATGTTTAGGCTTACAAGAAAATTTGTGGGATGGTGAGAATTTTTTAAATGACACAAAATTAGAGATTGTGTATAATGGACGCTTAGTACATTCTCTGGTTTCTTTCTTAATGGCAATAGGCAGATTATAATCATTAGTTATAGTTTTAGGAGATTTATGCTCATTTTGAGAAACAGAATCAAAAATTGTAGTTACCTCATTTCTAGAGCTAGGATTAGGTTCTTGGACTGGCACTTGTTTAGGATTTGAAACTTTTCTTTTTGAGTACATTTGTAATTCCTTAATAGAATTAAGAACAATATTATCCTTTGTCACATCTTCTATATTTGGAATGGGTTCAGATTCAAATTCAATGTTTAACTTGGGTTTAGCAGAAACAGGTTTTGACTCAGAAGAATTAATGGGTAAAAATGTTGAAGAAGAGGACAAATCAAGCAAAAAGAAGTCTTTATCCATATTTTCCATGAATGAAGTCTTCTTATAAAGATAAGGTTGAGTGAAAAATGGTTTACTTTCTTCAAAAGTGACATTTGCAAACACAGAATTTTTTGGTAGGAGGATGATAGCATTTATATCTTTTTTGAGTTGATGAATACCCACAAAGATACACTTAATTGCTCTTGGATCCAACTTTCCCCTATTATGACTGTAAACATGAACAAATGATGTACAACCAAATATCTTAGGTGTGAGGTTGTTTGTGGTATTAAAGTTGGGATAGAATTGTGAAAGTAGTTTCATAGGAGTTTTAAATCTTAAAACTCTTCAAGGTAACCTAGTTCTGTGTGTGGTAGTGAGAATAGCTTCCCCCCAGTAAGATTTGGGTACATTTGCTTGAAAAAGGAAGGGTCAGTTGTGGCTAGTTAATGGCTGTTTTTCTTCTTTGCTACTCCATTTTGTTGTGGAGTATTAACACAAGATGACTCATGGATAATTCCCTCATTTTGGAAATAGGTGGATAGACTCTGGTTGAAATAGTCTCTTGCATTATCAAACCTAAATCTCTTGATTCTCACTCTAAATTGATTTTGGATTATGTTTTGGAAGCTTAAAAACACACTATTCACATCTGATTTGAATTTGGTAAAAAACCTTAAGAGACCTTGGTACAATCATCTATGAAAGAAACAAACCATCTTGCATTAAAAATATTAGGAATTGTAGAGGGACCCTAAATGTCACTATGAATCAAGTAAAAGGGAGTAGAACTTCTTTTGTTACTAATTGGAAAAGACACACGTTTGTGCTTTGCAAGTGCACAAACATCACAATGAAAATTTTCGACACTTAATCCTTTGAACAAAGAAGGAAACATGTTTCTCAAAGTTTCAAAAAAAAAATGTTCAAGACGAAAATGATAAAGTCAAATTTTGCTTTTATTGGAAGATTTTTCAGAAAGAATTGACAAAGGTAAACTATTCTTGACATTACTTGTGTTATTTGATGTCTCAAGATAATATAGTCCATCATTCTCCTTAGCAAGTCCAATCCTCTTCTTGGAACTTCGATCTTGAAATTCACAATAAGAGGGATAAAAAGTTACTTTGCAATTCATATCTCTGGTAAGTTTTTGTATAGAGATCATATTAGTAGACAATCCAAGAACATGAACATTTTTTAGAACAAATGAGGGATTAACTTGAACATCTCCTAATCCTGCCATTGTTGTAAGTGAATCATCTGCAACAACAATTTTCTTATTACTAGAACACAAGGTATATGTACTAAACTTTTGTGAGGAATGTGTCATATGGTCTGTGGCTCCAAAGTCAATGACCCAGGAACTTGTAATAGGTTTAACCGAGACATTTAATCCATGAGAACTAGAAGCTTTACCTGAACTAGAGACTTTATCCAAAGAACATACCACAGTAAGCTTTTCAAGGGTTTTCAATAGGTTTCTCAGCTTTTCAATCTCTTTTTTGTCGAACTCTCATTGTTTCTGAGACATCTGTAGTACTCTGGTGATTTTTTCAGTTGACATTTCCTTAAATTGGGTGGTAGTAATATCTTTCTTTAAACTTAAACAAGTTTTAAGATATAACCAGAAATGACTCTTAGCAATGAAGGCTAAAGAAGGGAAAAATAAAATGGCTATGAAGGCATTAACAAGGTTCGACAATGAAGGCTGAAAATTTTGCTTCCCAAGAAGAGTCTAAAGCTTTGATACCATGTGAAAAAACTAAGAAATAAAATTGTGTGAAAAACTAAGAATAAAACTAAATGTATATTGAAAAATTGCTAATTAAGAATTATATAAGAACCTTAGGTTTATATACAACTAACTAGGGGTTAAAATAGGAAACTAAATCTTCCTAAAAACTGATCTTATAATTGAGTAATTGTCTATCCTAATTTTTTGTTCTTAATTTTAGGGATACAAATACTTAATTCTAAAGGATACAAATATAAATATACAGATTATAAGATTACAACCAGCTGTAAATAAATGTTTTCTCACAAAAAGAACCACACATAAGTTAAAAAAGCTTGTTCAAAAACCCAAATGTGCCAGAGTTCAACTATGTTCAATCTTGACTTACTTGTTAAAAAGCCTTAAGATGCTTTCTGTGGAAACTGAATGTATATTGAAAAACTGCTTATTTTCAATTATACAAGAATCTTAGGTTTATATACAACTAACTAGGGGTTAAACTAGGAAACTAAATCTTCCTTAATTCTAGGGATACAAATACTTAATTCTAGAGATACAAATATAAATATATAGATTACAAGATTACAACCAGCTGTAAATAAATGTTTTCCCACACTTTCAAATTTGTTGATTTATATAAATAAACAAACATAAACTGGCCTAAACCAAGGTCGCTGACTAGCTATTGAATAAATGCATTCATTTACTTGCACCCGTTCTTGGCTTTTGAGTTTGAAGGCAAGGGTGGATGACATGTTTGGTATGTTTCAGCCGTGAAGAAACTAATTGCATTTATCTACTGCTTCTAGAATCAGCCTTCTAGAGGTTTTGGTATTAATATCTTCTATGTTTTCTTTTTGGTAGTATATATAGAGATCCATAGGGCCTTGGGCTACACAAAGGGAGGTAGTACTCTCCCATCCCATAAACCCACCTCCCCTTTGCCAAGATTAGAACTTGAGACTTCCAAGATGGAGCCCTAAGTTCTAAATACTGGGGTTTTGGGACATCTTCTAAGATGTTTGTTTCATTTTTCTTTTCAAAAGGTTTAGACCTATGAGTTTTGATTCAGTAGAGGAATGTTCCTGACATGTTTTAGCATTATATGTTAACACAAATATTTGACAAAAGTTTATTGGATACTAACATTTGACCAAGATTCAGAGAATGTTGCAATGACTGCTGTCAATGTAAGCATTGGTTTTCTTTTGAAATTGATCAGACTGCTTTGAAAGAGTAGTCACTGTGCATAAGATACCTTTTTCTTTCTAAAGAGTATCATAATTTTGTAGAAATGAAGATATCTAGGCTAGCTATCTACAAAATAAAGCAAGGTAAAATTCAGATTAGAAAACTGTTACTTCAGATCTAGATTTTAAGTGAGTCATTGTTTTCAGAGATATATTGGCAACCTTTCCTTTTTGTTCATGCATTGACTTTATGTTGTAATGTAGCGCAAGAGATGAGGCTTATATCAGATTGGCTGCTGCAAAATCTGTTCTCCAGCTTTCTAGAAGATGGGACGTATATATTTCTCCTGATATTTTTCGTTTCACAATTTTGATGGCAAAGGTAATTAGGTTTGATCTAGGCACTCTCGATGGAGTAGAAGTAATCATGTAAAAGATTCAGCTAGAGCAAAATTAAACTTGCCAATATTGATTTGTAAATTAGCAATTGGAATTGTAAGTACTTCTCTCAAATCCTATAACAAAGTAAAATGTGCCTCTTGATTTATCTTTTTCTATATAATGCTAAATGATAAGAATGTACTTTGCTATCTTTTCATATTTGTAGTACTTATTTTCGCATAGCTTACATATTTTATTATTTTGGCATTGTGACATGCTACTAAATATGATGGTTACACAAATCTTTGATACATAAGGTCCGAAAAGATTTTCAGCTGATAATTTGTTTCTTTTGATGGCACTAAAGAGAGTACCAAGCATTAATTTTTTTATGCAAGTTTACATTTTAATTTTATGATCGAGGTTAGATGCACTCAATGTTTGAGGACTTATGCCTTGCAGCTAAAGGAATTAAATATGCAGCATTTCTCCTGAGCATGTCATTTGTCTATGTGACACAAATCCCTTAGATGAAAATCATTGTAGATTAAGCTTGCTGCTTGTAATGGTTACATCCACTACTACTGTATTGCATTTCCTGGAAAGTTTGTGTCATTCACTTGTCATGTTTCTTTCTTCATAGTTCAGCTTTCAGGTTTCTTCAAATTGTTAAATAATTGTTACTTTTCAGTCATATCTTTGTATTTCTGGTAAATTATTTTATTCTGTCATTTTCCAGGATTCTTCTTCTTTTGTGAGGAGATCATTTCTTGATAAAACACACAAGCTGTTGACGGAACATGTTATTCCTATAAGATATGCTTGTTCCTTTACTCTGGCCACTTCTGATTCCCCCAAAGATCTACAGCATGATGTATGCTTTTTTTATTCCTGATATATCTTGTAAAAGTAATTATATTATTTGCTTTTCACTAATTTATACCAACCAATTTATCCTTTTAGTCATTCAAATATATGGCGGAATTTATCAAGGGGTACAGTAGAGAAGCTCGAATGCGCCAAACATCTATCATGCAGGGAGGGTCAATTGTGGATTACCCAGCATACATAGTGGTATTCTTGATCCATCTTCTTGTGCATGATGCAGATTTCCCATCTGAAGATTGTCAGGATGAAGCAACATATGCTCAATTTTGCCGGTAAGCGTTAGTCACAAGTCAAGCTTTTGAAATTTGGTTTACCTAGAACTAAACGTGGATGTAATTGTCAATTTAGGTGATGGTAGTTTTTCCCTTTTTGCAGTCCACTTCTTTTGTTCTTACATGCATCAATCAACTCTAGTGTCAGTAGTGGTGATTTGGATCTTGTTAACGATGCTGCTTTCTATTTGAATTATATATTTCGTGCTATTAAAAGAGCTAAGGATGCTGTTGATGCTCAGAGAACTCCTGTGAGATTTTAAAAATTTTTGAGATATCTTTGTTTGGTTAATAATGCATTTAATATTGACACAAGGAGAAGTTTTTTGAGAATAATGTGATTTCTTACACTGCAGAGGCTGCACTTTCTAGCTGACATTGGAATTTCTGGTGTAAATTCATTAAATCAAAATGGCATCTCCTCTTCACGCATGCCTGGAACGATTTTGCTTCCATCATCATTATATAAAATAACTCCTATGGAAAGTGAAGAGGCAAGTTCCCAGTGACATGTTTTCTTCTCTGCATGTAAAATATTGTACCAAAATTCTAATTTAGTTGTATGCAGCGTAATTTGAAATTTCTTAAGCAAAGTTTTGTTGAGAGGGTCGTTCACATTTTCAATTCTCAAGTCTCTCAGGTGTGTATGAAATTGATCATATGATTGACATGATTAATATTTTGATGAAATTTACATTTGAATGTTATTCATGTGTGCACAGACATGCACACAATTCCATTGGAGATTGTTAATTGCATCTATGTTTCAGCCAGTTGGCTCTGTTCATAAACGTGGTCGAAAGTGTCATGATGATGGTACTTTGAACATTGTATTATGCAAGCATGTTGATCACTCAACTTGTGAGGCACTTGAAACGCATAAGAAATCTACAAGGGAGGACATCAGATTGGAACATAGGCGAAGGCTTGCTGTTTCTCCAAATGCACTGGGATCTGATGGATCATGCAATAAGGTTAATGAGGAGCAGGAATATGGTGCAGGTATCATTTCTGAAGCAGCTTTAGAAAAAGGTCCAACCCTTTTCTTCTTCTGGTTCTGTCACTCAGAAACCTTCTCAAACAGAACCACAAGTTTCAACTCAGAAATTTGAAGGAAGTAACATATTTAAAGGAAATTTTGGGACAGGTAAAAGCCGTTCTGCTGAAGCTTCCAATGGTCGCAGAGTGAAGTTCAATATTCCTATTAGTTTAAAAGTAAGATTTTTCTCTAACTGAGAGCAATTGTAACTTTAGCTTTCTGCCTTTTGATATCCTACCTAAACTAAATGTAATTTTAAATTAAACAGGAATTGGCTAATGCAAATGAGGTATTAATTGGACAGCGGATCAAAGTATGGTCTACCACTGATAGCTGGTGAGCATCCTTTGTACAAAGGAGATATGTATTAATATTTCAGCAATTTTTTAAGTATGTACTGATTTTTGTTGCTTTTTCATTTTTCAGTTTCTATTCAGGCAATGTGGATGATTTTAACCCTGAAAACAACAGTCACAAGGTAAATGATTGTAAATATCGTTAGTGAGTGGAGTGTTTGTTTGCTCTCTAATAGAAATTTCAGGAGCAGTATTACAACAATGTGAGACATTTAATTCAGTCTGTTGGTTTGATGTATTTGGTTGACTCTAATGGCTTAAAGACATGTTACAACTCTATGTGGAACCAATAAGTTGAAAACCCCTATATTCTAGGACTATAACCCGAGGAATTACTTGCTAAGCTGTGGTGAGTTGATGAGGTTTCTCTGATTTAGAACTGAAATGTTCATACTCATCATTTATTCAGTTTGAGTTATAACTTAACGGCACAAACTTGTAAGTTTAAATTTTCTTTCTGGTAGAACTTATTGTTTTATCTTGTTGGCTTTCTTAATTAGCTATAAAATGTGATATGCCTGCATTAGTGAACTTCCTTCCACCCCCCCCCCCCCCCCACACACACACACACAAAAAGGAAAAGAAAAGAAACTCAAAAGCAAAGAAAGGCATGCTTCACTCAATCAAGACTAATGTAACCCAGTTTTGGTTATATTTTTGTTTCCTTGCAATTGACAGATCACATGTGATAGTGGGGAAGTTGAAATATTATGCTTGGACAGTGAGAGCTGGGAGACAATAAGTGACTGTTCCTTGACAGAGAGGGTAAGTGTGATAGCTAGAGTCTTTCTTTTCAGCTTCAAACTTTTTGTTTTTTTTTTTTGAAAAGCAAAATAATTTTATTAATAAATGTTGTTGAAATACAAACTTCAACGAAAAGAGATCCCAAAGCATACCCAATATGAACCCTTCCAAAAAGGACAAGAACTCCAAGTCTTGTATTCATAACTTAGAAATCAACTAATTCAAGTCTAGTGAGGCTAAATAATCAGGTAACAAGCAGACGGTTTATTGCATTCTGTCAAGCATCCTTAAAGCATAAATGGCAACTCATGAAAAAAGCACATACTATTTGCAACAAGCCCCCAGAAAGCAGCCAATTTCATCCTTCAATATCGGTTCTGTTGTCACAGTTAATGAAACAAGTACCAATCTCATAGGAAATGCCATTCTAAAGTCAATTCCAGGTTACCAAATTTCAGTGTGATTCAATCCAGCTTCAAACTGTTGACTCAAGCATATGTTAAAGTTAGAAAGCTGTAGAGGAATTGGAATCTGTGTTCATTTGCATACAAAGTCTGTTTAGTTAGAATTAGATCTGCTTTGAATACTGTACTGAAATCAACCCTATTCTTCTGTCCTTATTATTGTTATTTTGATGGAGAACTAGGGAGGGAAGTGGTTTTTGCTTTAGAGGATGTGGTGCCTGCCTTAAATGGCTGTTTAGCATGAAAGCAAGAGGTTATTGGCAAATTAATCCTGTAACATTGAAAATTAGAAATTGCAACAAAACTAAAGAATGCTAAAAAAATTTTTAGAACAATGATTTTCTTATTGTTAAATCCTGCATTGTTTTCCATCCATTTAAAGCATGAGTTTTGCAGCATCACTTTCTGATCCTTCATTGTTCATCTCTCTTTGTGAGTGGATCCTATTAATCTTATTCTGTCCATTTTTTCCATTGCAAGGAGGTTGTACTTTCAGAAAAGCCAAACGCCTTGCATTTTCAGCAATGGTGAGTTGATCTCTTAATGCTTAAGCTACGAAAAACCAGATAAATTAACACTTTTCCCTTGTATGTGCGCTCTGTCGGTAGTCTTGTTTCCATTTTAACCAACTAGCATCTTTTTTGCAAAAATTTGGCTTGGTGCTTGCTTTTGTTTTGATATTCTTCTACTCATAAAGGATTTTTCCCACTTTGACCATCATAAATATTTCTGATTTAATCAATGAAGGATTTTTTTTTTTTTGGGCTGAATATTTCACGAATGAGTATTAAAGCTGATAGCTATGGAATGGAGATTTGCACTTATTTTTTAAGTATACATATATCCTTTCTTTTGCGTGGTTTTATGTTACTCAATTGCTGCTTTTTGCAATCCTTTTATGCATTCTGCTCTCAGTAGTATAAAAGACACACATGCTAAGTTTAGAGATGATGCCAGGCAACAGTCAAATACAAAATTAAATATGGAGGATGGAAAATTTCCAAGCAGAAAAGTTCTGCTGCCCGGTAATTTACCTTTACATTTATTATCTATTTTAACTTTTTTCCTTTGTAACTTTGGCATGGCAATCAAAGGCTTTAGTCATTTGAATTTATGGACAGTTGATTAATTTCTGGTTCAGAAAAGAAAAAGAAGGAACCAGGATTGTCCAGAGATTCATCATCAGCATCAGAAATTATCAACATAGATGAAGACGCTGTGAGCACCATCATTTACGCAGTTCTTATGTTCATTCATTTTGTATCTGGTTTTTGTTTCTGAGACATAAACTAAAAGGAAACAAGTAACTGTATCTTATCTAAGAATCCTAAAATAGTTCCTGCACAGGCCCAGAGACAGCCGAATTTTCCAAACAGCCGGTGTTAGTCGTTTTAACGTATTTTGTGTCGGTTTATTTCAGGCTGCAAGAAGAACTCGGAGAAGGAAAGTATAAATTGCAGCTGTAGTCGTTGAGAAAAAGAGCAAATGCACTGGCCACTGGTTTCACTGACTTCTGCTTGTAATCGCCTTTTGACGACTTTTTCTTCTCCTGCCTTTTTTTTTTTTTTTTTTGTAAATAATAAAAAATGAGGTTAAAAAAAATCTGAACTTAAAACATCTATCGTAAATTCGTAATCAAGCTGAACTTTTGTGGTGTGACATGCCACATTAACCCAACACGTTGAAACTATTTTAAACTATTCCTATAAACCCTAATAGCTATGATAATTAATAACCTTAGTTTGTTGATAAACAGAACCATCCAAGTATGTATTGTATAAATAGTTTTATTTCACAATTAAAAATTAAGCTGATGCAAAAAACTTATTTTTCTACTGCCGGAATACTGATTTAAAGACATTATTAAGGAAATACATCCACAGTTGTAAATAATACTTCTAAGTGAAACAAACAACACGTAAAAACTAGGAAGAGAATCCTATCCTAATCTGGTTCCAGCGGCAAGAAAAGAATACCCTTTACATCCGATTACACCAATTGTTTCAACTCCAAGACAATAATTGAAGTCTAAGACGAAAACATAAAGAAAACAGAGGCCGGTTACGCAACGCTCTCTTCGCGAATTGGATGGGTAAATTAAAGACCAATTCTCCCCTCTCTCGTCGCATCGTTCGCTCCTTCTTAGATTTCCTCTACTCTGGTACTCTCTTCTCATCTCTGAATTTATACAGTAATTTTCTCATACTTTATCCATCAATTAGGGTAGCTGAGTGTTTCTCATTAATTCATTTTCTTTTCTTTTTTGCTTTATCTTAAAAGTCATTTTGTTTTGGATTGTTCTTGATTTTTGAAAGAGTGAAATTAGCTTGTTTGCTAATTGATTGTGGCTTTTAGAAAGAAAAATTCTATTATTGTTGGGAAGTGGGTTTTGTACAATCTAAGAAATGTAAATTCCTAGATGAAGTAAAAACTTGCTTAGTTTAATGGAATGTAATAGGTCGAAAAGAAAAAAAAATTGTATGAATAATGGGTGTTGCAGTAAACAATTCAATGTAGGCAGAATGTGAGCATGATAAAGCTTTAAAGGAATCTTTTTTTGACTGTGAAACAATTATCTGTTCTCTGTGGCCCTAATCCTCTTCTACCCATTTCACTATCACATGCTTTTTGATTTACAGTGTTTGTTTAACTTGTTAAATCATTTTCTATTGATGGTTCTGTTTTCTGTAAAATAGTTGAACCTGCTCCGGGGGTTGATATTGAAGGCCTTGAAGTTGCCAGGGAATGTTTGGCAGAGGTGTTTAAACTTGACTCAGCTTCTATAAATGATGTGAAACCTGATGTATTAGTTGACATATTCAGTTCATTTGAAGCAAGCGAGGATCTGAATAAATCAGATCTAAGTCACAGGGGAACTTCTGATAATGCTTCAGGTTTGTCATCTGCCCATGATGTCAGAGGTGCTAATTCCTTGGAGGCATCAAAACTGGTACCTTTTCTACCACCTCTTTTTGCAAAATTTATTTAAAGTATATTTGGCTTTAGAATTTAACTTCATGATTATGTCATCTACAATTTAATAAGGAAGATTTTCTCTGCAAATGGATCTCTTTCCTTATCATCAATAAAAGGGTGGTGTTCTAGTGGTGTTCTATTTGGGGCAATATTTTGGCAATAGTGGGGATCTGATGGATTCTCACATCAAATTTGAATGCAAATAGTTCTAGTTGGCTTGATGTTTGATAAAAGTAAAAGGAAGGGTCTGTTTGGGTAAAAAGAGAGTATATAACGTGTATTGATAAAAGTAAAAGGAGGGATCTTTTTGGGTAAAAGGAGAGTATATAACATGTATTGAAGCACGCATATGGTCATTTCGTAATGGAATTATTATTGTTACTACTACTGTTCTGGATACTACTGCAATAACAATTACATTTAGAACTTTATTTTGCAGAAGTAATTATGAAGCCTTAATATTCCGATTACTCATTTTTGAATTCCTTGCCTCTTACTATGTAAAACGGTAATCTCTAGGCATTATAGAGGCTGACCATTTTGCTTTCTTGAATTAAATTTGCAGTGGTTTTGCTAGGCTTATGCTCCAATTTTCTCTCAACTTTTAGATTAGCATTTTATTCAATATGCAAGTTTACAAGAACAAAAAAAAAGGGAGAAAAATCTTCAAATTAATTGCTTCTTATGAATGATGACCCCTAATTTGATTTTGCGATCTTTAAAAACGGAACTTAAAATCTTATGATAGCATAGATATATGTCTGTAAAATATTGCTTTGAATTATCAAAATATGCAGCTACAAGTTATTAAAGCTCACATGACATTCTGGAGGCATTCATAATATTGCAATATTCATCTTTTGTAGCACTTGTTTTGTTTCTTTCCATGTATTTGGGCATTATGATTTTGTCTCGTTCTCTCTAATACGATTGCTGTCCATTTTGCTGAATTAGGGGGATAATTGGACAAGGGAACCTCAGCTGGCAGGTATGATGATGCTATTTATCTTCATAATTACACATTTTAGAATTTTTAATCATAGGGTTTAGATTATCTATTTGAATGCTTTAGGTTATATAAAATAATTCTAATTTGACACTGATGTTACTTGCAGGGGTCTCTGACGATGAACTCTTTGGGCAATTCTTTGCTGCACTAGAGAAAATTCACTTTTTTAGGGCCACCCCTGATGGGAATGATGATCCTGCCCAACTGGATAAAGCTACTTGTTTATTTCAAGATGCTCTAAATGTATGTTTTTCTCTGTTATATATTAAACCTGTTGCAATGGTGAATTGGCACTAGTTGATGGTTATTATTGCTTAAATTAATTGTTACAAACTGACGGTTCTTATTGAGATATCTACAGATTTGCCTCATGGATTCTGCTTTAGTGTTAGATTGTCCGCATTCCATTTCAATTAGTTTCTTCATATTGGACCCATGCTTTGACTACATTATACACAGAAAATAAATTAGCTGAATTATGTGGGGCAGGTCATTTAAGATGATTTTCTGTTCCTCATTTTTAGTATCTTCACTGCAGAACGGTCAGAAGGGAAATTCTCTGGTGCTGAAATTAAATGGCTAAATTACTGGCTTAAGGAATTAAACAATAAAATTTCTGGTCTGTCTTTGTAGAGACTTGACTGAAAGTCAGCATGTAGGTAAATTCTGCCGAGTCTTTTTCATGAGTGAGGTACTGGTATTCAAGGATAGGTCATTGTGATGGGCTATAATGATCATGAATGTTCCACCAGGGCATGGATTTATGCAGTAGTAATGATCTTTATCCTAACTGAAGCAACTTAGTATGAGAATCTGTGGTGGATTTCTTCTGATTATTATATCTAGACAGTTTGGGACTTGATCTTTTTCATCATATTCTCATTCAGTTTAGATAATTTTTTGCTAATATGGTTATTGTCATGTTTTAATTTTACTTTCTAAGATATAAGTTACCTTCTGTTGTGCCTTTATTAATATCAATTATCTGGCACATCAGGAGATGGAAAGATCTGGATGTCAGGCATTTGACTGTAAAAACCTGGCTGAGACATTTAAATGTCAAGGTAAAAAAGAATTTGTATGCCTTTTGTTTTCTTGGCAGTTAGTGCTTTAAATCTGTAACCTTTATTTTAGCGTGTTCGTTATTTGGAGAGTTTGAGAGAGTTTTGTTCTTTTCTTTCTTTGTCTAAGTTGTGTGTGCTTTATCTGTTGATTTGTTGTAGTCATGAAGTAGAGGCTTTAAAAGACCCAAACCAATCAACTCGCTTGTAACCCAGCCCGTCTAACACGATGTTTTGCTAAAAAAGTCAATGACTTGAACCCAATTACTATATCCTTGTTGAGCCAAATGTGGCAAAAGTTGACATGAACTTGAAAGACTCATCAAACCTGCCAGGCCGAAATGTGACAGGTCTATCCTCAATTGACTCTAAAAGTTAACGACCCAAACCGAAAGTCACTCGGAGAATTCAATACCTAAAACTACCCAACTCACCCTATTACCACCGTATAATGTACTCTCTCTCTCTCTCTGCTTTAAAAATGAATCTTTTTTTTTTTAAATAATTATTGCATGAGAAATGTCAATATGATAACAATCAATTCTGTTATCTTGGTAGCATGATTTTTAGAATATCTTGCTGTGTTCATTCTCTGTAAAAGCTGGTCTCTTGTTTATTATATTGTCTTTGCTTTCAGGTAACAGGGCAATGCAGTCAAAGCTATACTCTGATGCGATAGAGCTGTATTCTGTTGCTGTTTCTCTTTGCAATGATAATGCAGTTTATTATTGTAATAGGTGCAGAATTATTTTTACCTGCTGATAATCTGATATATATCTGTTCAATTTACCATATTTATTCATTAAGTGTTTATCAATTTGTTTGTTTGTGAAGAGAAGTATAATAAGTGCAATGGATGGATTTTTGGCAAATAATATTAGACTGATCAACAGTTAATTTTTGCTTACCAAAAGATAGGATAACCCTTAATCCTGCTGCACCACGTTATTCATGCTCTATTAGCTCATTCTACCGATGTCACTGAATCCTGTAAAAGCTTTTAGGCTTTGACTTTTAGAAGTAGTAAACTTGTCTTTTCTGTTCATTATTTCCTGATAATTTTGGGATTTAGAAATTTTGGTTCTTGTTAATGTTTGGTTTCTAGTAATTTTTAGAAATATACTTATTTCTGTTATTTGATTGCAACAAGTTTTCAACATTTGCAGATATTTATCTTCATGAAACTGTAATGTCTAATTGAATTACTATGTATGCTTATCAGGGCAGCTGCTTATACTCAAATTCACAAGTACAATGAAGCCATTAGAGACTGTCTTAAATCCATTGAAATTGTCCCAGATTATAGCAAGGCATACAGTCGTCTTGGTTTAGCATATTATGCTCAAGGCAACTATTCTGATGCGATTGAGAAAGGATTTAAGAAAGGTTGGTGGGAAATTATTTGAGTATAGACAATGTTACTGTTGTACTGAGAAAGGATGGCAGCAGCATCAATTTTTTATTTTTCTGTATCCATGTATTTTTCAGCTTTCTTGATACTTTGTATTATTCTATCTGCTTTTCGTGAGTCCACGGTCTTATCCATTTATGTAGTTTGCCAATTTCACCTCTCTCTCTCTGCCTCTTTGGGAGATGCAATTTGCCTTGTTGTACAGCACCTGAATATACAGTAAACTGACCAATTTCTGTGGCTAGTTTGCACTTTAGAAATTAGTCAATTGATATTGGATCTTTTGTAGAAGCTAAAGTTTGATCCATGCTAAAGTAGACACCATTTTGCATCATTTTATTAGCCAGTCTTCAGTTTATTGTGTTTAACTTTTATGTTTAATCATGGACACATCCAAATTGAGGATATAAATCATCAGTATTTCTCTTTGTGTGGATTACATTACATTCTCAGTTAAAGAAAACTCCCAGATTTTCTCGAGTCCTGTTATTTCTTTGACCATATCAATAAGAGATTGATGGTTGTAGATTCTTTATGCTGTCATATAATGTAGTTTCTAAATTTTTTTCGTTCAACTTGTGCAGCCTTGCAATTGGACCCAAACAATGAATCTGTGAAAGAAAATATTCGGGTAGGGTTCAGTGTTCCTTTACTTACATTGTTATTGTGGTGCTGTTGTCTTTTCATTCTGATTGTGATATGCAGGTAGCCAAGCAGAAATTGAAAGATCAGCAGCAGAGGGCAGAGTGGGATCAGGTAATATGATCTATTAGTTGTTTAATAACTGAAAAATTGGTCCATTGTAATTAACATGCCAATAATATGCATTACCAGTTTACCACCTTTCCTTTTGATACTTAAACAGAGAAGCCTGTTCCCCTTGAAAATGGGACGCATTTTGTTTACTGTCCGGTTATTCTTAAGAATATTTGCTATTTGGATGTTATTGTGAAATGATTTCTTGCATTTCTTCCCTTCCCTTTCTGAAGAGAGATAATTTTTTCATTTTCTCCACAACGGCTCATTTTCTGTCCATTTTTTAATCCCATGTTACAGAGTGCTAGTTCAAGTCAAGATGATCAAGGATCTAATAACCATTCAACTGAATCAAGGACATCATCACCTCCATTTACAATGCCTTTCGACACAAGTGCCCTTCCCACCAACATTGCGAGCATGCTTATGAATATGGCTAGAAGTGCATATCAGGGACAACCGTCTCAAAACAGGCGGGGGGAAGACATCAACGTGAATGGATCAGAAGAACCAGGAATAAGAATAGGTGGGAACATCAACTTGAATTTTGGTGATCAAATGCAAATCCCAGAGGAGTTAACTGGAGCTTTCAGGTCTGTGATGGAAATGTTCTCAGGCTCATCCCCTCATGGAAACACTCAACATACAAATGGAAGATCAGCCTCAAACTAAACCATTGTACAAACACGTATCCTTATCTTTAGTTTTTAATGGGTTATGCTTTCAGTTTTAACCATTATTCTCATCGGGTTACCCATAGAGTTGAGACAAAGTAACTTAGAGATAGTAATTTTTGTTGTTTTATAGAAAGTTTATATCAAATCCCTGACTTTGTAATTCGTTGCAAAATGATTAAGTTAATCAGGTAAGGTGATTTTGATTAGATATCACCACCCTGATTCACTGAGGACATTTCTTTTGTTTGGATATAGGTTGAGGATGTTCAATGGATTTTTTTTTTATTTTAGAAAATTATTTCATTATTTTAGAAAAAATAATTGCTGTATCAGTCACTTAACAATAATTTTATAATAAAATTATTTTTTTAAAAATGTAAAATCAAATTTATTTAAATTATTATAAAAATCAAATTTTGATTT
Organism: Durio zibethinus; assembly: GCF_047325235.1. Lineage (NCBI taxonomy): Eukaryota > Viridiplantae > Streptophyta > Magnoliopsida > Malvales > Malvaceae > Durio > Durio zibethinus. The sequence goes on from NC_143181.1 coordinate 5,387,750, forward strand.
TTGTCACCTTCTATCTATTTATTGACAAGTACTCCTGAGTTCTACCCAATAACAATTTATGCCACCACGAACAAAAAAACAAAAGACAAAAAAAAAAAAAGGAACGTATAAAGCAAGTACACTTTTCAGAGTAAACTACTTCTGAGTACTGAGGCTCCAACTTCTTTCATTCTCGATCTTTCCGCCCAAATTTAAACACCCACATTTCGGTTGACACGGCTGTGTTTCAAACGTTCTCCTTTAGATCTCTTATTTGAAAGAAAAACTGAAACCCCTTTTTTGTTGAACACCCCATTATTTTGGTTTTCTTGTAATGCTGATCACTTGAATTGGGTCCCTTTGTTTCCCCAAATATTTCAGCTACAGCTTCCAGAATTTGAAGGTATTTTTTGATCATGCGCGTGTTTACTCCAATGGGTTTTCTTGTTTGGCTGTTTTATTATTATTTTTTTAATGTTACCCTTTTGTTTTGATATTTCCTTTTTTTCTTTTGCCATTATTGACTATGTGGGTTCTTTGATTCAATGAACTGCATTTTCCCTTTTCTTTATTTCAGTGAAATTTTGAGGATGGAATTAATGTAATGTTTGTTTAGTCTTGTGTTTCTCTTTTTAATTTCCTTATGATGATTGGTTCCTTAAAAGCAGACACAGAAAAAATATTTTGTGGTAACATCTAAAACGGTTTAGGAACCAGGAAACTCCGTTTGGAGGGAAGTTAGCCCCCAGAATATGGGGTGTTAAATAGTATAATACTAGCATATCTTAGTTATGTATATGTAAAAAATCAGCATTGTGCTTGCTTGGTTTCAACAATGCTGAGTTATGAAGGTGATAATGATACCAGGACCTTTGATTTTGTTCTATGCCCATGGCTGTGTTTCCTTATAAGCTGCTTATTTGGTAGCAATTAATCATGTTAAAACAAAGTGATCTCTCTCTCTCTTGCTATGCAGTTGTATGTGCACTTTGTCATACTTGGATTGGCTGGCAGCTGGCCAAGGTTTGCTTTTGTTATGAGGAAAAAAACTTTCTTGTGGTTTTGGCTTTTTTTTCCCCTGCTAGTTTCTATTTGGTTTATTGCAATGTAGCAGACGTTCTACTTTCCTAAGCTATTTAGAAAAAAAAAAAAAGAAAAAGAAAAAGGACTTTTAATATTTCTGGTACTCATTTTTGGTTAATGGTCATGGTTGGATTTGATTCTGTTTTCAGGAGAACTGAAAGAGGCAGATACTGCCAGGGCACAAAATCCTATAAATATGAGTGGTTATATTGTTGGTGCGCTTGTCCCTATTGCTTTTACGCTTCTCCTTCGAAATTCAAAGAAGGTGAAGAAGAGAGGGGTGCCTGTTGATGTAGGTGGAGAACCTGGGTATGCAATCCGAAACAGTCAGTTTCCATCCCCTGTTGAAACAGCATGGGAAGGTATATCCACTCTTGCAGAACTTTTTGAGCAGGCATGTAAGCTACACTACCATAAACGCTTGCTTGGAACTAGAAAATTGATTTCAAGGGAGGTTAAAGTACCTGAAGATGGAAGATCCTTTGAGAAGCTTCATTTGGGAGAATATGAATGGTTGACATATGGGAAAGCATTCGAAGCTGTGTGCAATTTTGCTTCTGGAATGGTTCAACTCTGTCATAGAAAGGAAGAACGTGTGGCAATCTTTGCTGATACAAGAGAAGAATGGTTCATTGCACTGCAGGTCTTACTTTATCTTCTGAAAGTTTCTTTTTAATTTTCAAGCCTTTTAGTTTTCTGTTTTAACTGAGGTGTAACTCATGCCAGTTCCTTCCTTTTCCTTCCATGGATTAGAGAATATAACTGATACATGTCCCTTTTTCAGGCATGCTTTAGGTGCAATGTCACTGTGGTGACAATATATGCATCTTTAGGGGAGGAGGCTTTATGTCGCTCATTAAATGAGGTCCTCTCTCTCTCTTTCTATATATATATATATATATATATGCACATGTTTTTATTTTCACAAACTTTCTTTCTTCCTTAGCTACCACTTCCTGCGCAACAAAAATTATACTTTTATATTTGAATATAGTAACAAAATCAATATTATTTTGTGCAAAATAGTTAAGTTTTACTTGTCAGCATATGTTTGATCAATCCTTAAGAAACTAATCTGTTCTCAATTTGCTTGCTTCATTGGTGAATTGTGTTTTCTTATTTGTTACATGTTTAGTTAAATTGTTAAGGGTGTGCAGGTAGTTTATTAAATTTTCAATAATATTTGCTAAGTTTCTTTTTATTCATGTCCAAAATATAATATCATTAAGCTTATTAGAATTGATATATTTATGCTTAAGGTGTTATGTTGGTAGTACACTCTTCACAAGGCTAGTGAGGTAACCATACATCACAACAGTATTCCCTCCATCTTATAATATACAATCAAGTGGAAAAAGTGGTGATTCACTGGGTTAATTGGCTAGTAAAGATTTTTATGGTTTTCCACACTTGTTACTCATATTCATTTATTTATACAATCTTTGCCCTGCCAGACTGAAGTTACAACAGTAATTTGTGGGAACAAAGAACTAAAAAAGCTTGTCAACATTAGTGGGCAACTTGACACTGTCAAACGTGTGATCTGTATGGACGATGAGATTCCAACTAGTGCTAGTGGTAGATGGACAATCACTTCTTTTGCTGAGGTCGAGAGAGTTGGCTGTGAAAATCCTGTTGATGCTAATTTACCTCTTTCAGCTGATGTTGCAGTTATAATGTATACTAGTGGAAGTGCTGGATTGCCTAAGGTTAGAAGTGTCTATTTTGGGTTCTGGTTCTTCTGTTACCTTATAGATTTTGTAAGTAAAAATATGCTTATGGTTTATGGATTGGTAGTGAGCATGATGTTATCTTTGAGATATGCAAAATGGCAAAGATTAGGTTTCCATATTGTTAAGCCACTTCATATATATAAAATTTGTCCAGGGTGTGATGATGACACATGGCAATGTACTAGCTACTGTTTCTGCAGTCATGACAATTGTTCCTGGACTTGGAAGCAAGGATGTTTATCTGGCATATCTACCCCTTGCTCATATTCTTGAATTAGTGGCTGAGGTACGTATGGTGTCTTGGATTGCATTAGAAAGATTAACAACAACTTGGTTTTGACCTCTGATTATATTTCAAATTATTTGTTTACCTGCAGTGTGTTTAAACATATTTAACTTTCTTTTTCCAATTGTAGAATTTAATTTCTGCTGTTGGAGGTGTCATAGGATATGGTACCCCATTGACTCTCACAGATACATCTAGCAAAATAAAAGCAGGAACGAAGGGGGATGCCACTGTGTTAAGTCCAACTGTGATGACGGCTGTCCCAGCAATTCTTGATCGTGTTCGAGATGGAGTGCGAAAGAAGGTTAGAAAATTCCTCATGTGCAGACATATGACCTCTTCTTCTTCATATGTGTGTGCGTGTGTGAAAATAAGCTCATTTCAATCATTGTTGAATCTTAACTTTAGGTAGATGCAAAGGGTGGACTATCCAAGAAATTGTTTGACTTGGCTTATTCCCGTAGATTATCTGCAATAAATGGTTGCTGGTTTGGTGCCTGGGGCCTGGAAAAGTTTCTATGGGACTTTTTTGTCTTTAAAAAGGTTCGAGCAATTCTAGGTGGTCACATTCGATTTTTGCTATCTGGTGGTGCTCCTCTATCTGCAGATACGCAGAGATTTATCAGCATCTGCCTTGGGTTAGTGTGTTTCTAGCAATTTGAGTAAATTTATGGATCCTCTGGTTCTGCTCTTGCACACTCAGACATACAAGCTCACGGTCAATACACAGACACATTTCTCTAGTTCTATAACAATTGCTGTTCTAAATTTAGTTATGGTGTTGTCTGATGAACTGAAAATTTTATGTGCTGGTTTCTAAAATATCTATATGATTTTATAGCAATTTAACATCTAATAAGAGTTAGAAGGAAAATGACTGGCGTAATTTTAATTGAAGTATTGCGGTAATTTAGTCAAATGATATAAAAGGGAAATCTTAAATAACATTCACTGAATACAATAAGTAGGTAACTACTTAACATTTTTCAACTTTTTTCATTGAAAACATTCTATCAAGTAGTTTACCAAACAAGTTACCAAACACATTGAAATGAATAATATTTTCAATGATTTATCAAAGAACACCTAACCTCTTGTCCAACAGAAAGATGCTTAATATAGATCTTGATCTGCTTATTGATTTCTTCTGCTTTTCATCTTAACTTATCAGGGTTAAACACTTGAAGTAGTGATATAATTAAAGAGAACTGAAGCCTAAGAGTACTCTCGATTTTTTTTTCTAAGCTTCTCAGATGCTCAATTATGTGCATAAATCTGCTTCTCAAGCTGCTAGCTGGTCCTGGACCTTGTTCTCAATTGTCTAAATCAGTTTATTTGGTTAAATTTCTATTACTTCCTCAATTACTGCTGATATATTAAAAATAGTGGACACGAAGAATGCTTTGGAGGGATATGTGTCAGATATGTGGGTTTATATCTGTGGATGGGAATCTTGATTAACATAACTTGACAATTTAGCAAGAGGAGTTATTCCTCCTCATGGATTAATTTAAGCTCAGTGCATTTAGTTCAACTGTAATTCTGCCTAAAGTAATCAGATGAAGAATTGTGCTTTATTGTTAAATTCAAATGGCATATTTATTGGAGTTGGCAATTATTAGAAACAAGCTTCTGTAAGTATAGGAGATGACGTTATGTTATTGTTCCCAAACAATTTGGCCCAATTCTGATAGCTTTGAATGACTGAAATATTTTACTGGATTTGTCTTTGAAAATTTTAGATGTCATTAATTCGATTTTTTCAAATGAAAGCTTCTTAAGAAACCAATTCATCAAAATGATGTGTCTGAATTAAAGAAAATAGGTATGCATGAAGATTCTTTGGATGGAAGGTCTATTTTTTTTATCTTAGTTGGTAAACTCGATTAGTGTACAAGTAGCTTATATGCTATAACTACCAGAAATGCATGGGATGACAAATAGGTTCTTGGTGTGTGATCACCATGGAGATACTATCATCAGCAAGGACACTGACAATTATCTTTTTTGCACAGTTTTATGTAATTTTTTTAGTATCATACCCTCATTAGATTTCTAATTTTCAGTGCTCCAATTGGCCAAGGTTATGGTCTAACTGAGACTTGTGCTGGTGCCACCTTCTCTGAGGTTGATGATACATCCGTTGGTCGTGTTGGTTCTTCACTTCCTTGTTCCTTTATTAAGGTAAGAGGCTATTATGATTATTTTCACTAGTTTGAGTGGGATGACTTTTGACCATCTCATGTGCTTTGCTTTGTATTCTAAGGGACTTGGTTAGTATCTTTGCTTTTCTTCACCATCTAGTGGTTAAATTTTGTGTCTTTTACTTTGAAATCAACCCAGTGGGTTATTTTAATTTTCTCTAAATGTACAAATCCATGAAAATCTGGAAAATCTCATTATGCTGGTTGAAACTGGAATCTTTAAGAATGGACCTCTATGGTACATGTAGTTGATTATTGGCAGTGCTAAGCAATAAGTCTCCATTATAATTTTCCATGTGAATGTTCTTGCCCTGCATCACTTTGCTTTTGGTATCTTACACACCAAGTGGTATATCTGTTACCTAAAAGCACTGCCTATCTGATCAATGTTTCCTGTGAATACTTGGCATCCATATGTGAGTTGCACATGTGTGTCGCTGAACCTCTGTGTGATCAAAGCTTCATTTTCTCCTTGCCTCCGCTCTCTGTACGATAATGTTGTGGGATTATTGCTCTGCTCGTCTCATACTGATGTGATTACTTATTCCAGTTGGTGGACACATTTCTGACTTCAATTGTATTGCATTACACTTTGTTTATTTCAGTTAATAGATTGGCCTGAAGGTGGATATTTAACTAGTGATTCACCAATGCCTCGTGGAGACATAGTGGTCGGTGGTCCGAGTGTAACACTTGGATACTTCAAAAATGAAGAAAAAACAAAAGAAGTGTACAAGGTAGGCTTGCAAACGTTCAGTTTCTGCATTCCTTTTCTTTTTCTCTTTATTTTAAAGATTATCTACAATAGATCCTCTCTTTCTTTCTCCTCTCTATCTTTTTGGAAACTGACTATTTTAATCTTTTGGTGTGGAAAAGGTTGATGAGAGAATAATGAGGTGGTTCTATACGGGTGACATAGGACAGTTTCATGCTGATGGTTGCCTTGAGATAATTGACCGTAAAAAGGACATAGTCAAACTTCAGCATGGGGAATATGTCTCTTTAGGAAAGGTGTGAATGGATGTTTCTAGTGAAACAAAGATGTTCTTCAGATATTCCACGGTAACTAATATTTCTTGTACAGGTTGAGGCTGCTCTCAGCATCAGTCCCTATGTCGACAATATTATGTTGCATGCTGATCCATTCCATAGTTACTGTGTAGCTCTTGTGGTGGCTTCCCAGCATGCAGTGGAAGATTGGGCTTCAAAGCAAGGAGTTGCTTTTACTAATTTTGCAGACTTAAGTGAGAAAGAAGAAACTATCAAGGAAGTATATTCGTCTCTTGGTCAGGTATGTCTCTACTCTCTAGAATAAAATCCAGTGATTTAAAATTTATCCTGATGTTATGAAATCTTCAAATTTATTCAAAGAATTTTAAAAGAAAAGTTTTAAGCTTTGGGGAGGGTGCCTGGATATGCATGTATTTTTGCAACAAATTGCAGCATTTTATACTCTTTACATTTTACATATTTCAACAAATTCTTTAAACTTGGAGAACTGTCAGGTGGCGACATTTACTTTTGCCATCTGTTTATGATCGCTCCTTTATGATAATACTTTTATACTCAAATTTTATCGACCTAATGTGATTTGCCTAACCTGTTGTAGAATGGGATTTCAAGGATTCTTTTTCAAGTGCTGAATTAGCTTTGATGCAGTTGTAAAGAACGCTTTGAATGTGCATGTGTTTCCATGTATAAAAGATTTATTGTATTCCCTTAACTTTGAACATACCCTTAGGGTGTCTTTGATGGAGAAAGTAACAGTTATGCTGACACGAGAATCGTGGCTTGTATAATTGGATTTTACTTTTTCACTGATTCTTTTGCCCCCCACCTCGCATCCCTACCCTTCCTTTCTATTGCTGCTTTTATTTGCAGATTGCCAAGAAGTCACGATTTGAGAAGTTTGAGATTCCAGCAAAAATCAAATTGCTTTCTACTCCATGGACTCCAGAATCTGGCCTTGTCACTGCAGCACTCAAGATCAAGAGAGAGGCCATTAGAAAAGCTTTCTCTGATGACCTGGCTGAGTTATATACATCATAGTTCAACAGGACTTGATGCTTTTACTGGTGACTTTGCCAATCTTGAAGAATGGAAGACTAATTTCTGATGATATGATCAAACCTAGATTTAAACTGTGAGCTTAAGGTAAGGTTCTCATTTCAAGTTTAGATTCAAAGTCTAGGTGAATAAATGGATAGAAGAAATTGTTTTTCATTGCATAAACGATGAAAGGAACACGATACCATTGCAAGGAAAGTTTTAGTTTTACTCTTTTATTTGAATTGAATTCCGATGTTGTAGGGGTACATTAAGAGATTTAGTCATCTAAATTATGAAGTTCTTCTAGTTGATGATATAACTGAAATTGTAATCATGTCATGTAATAATGAAGAATAGATTTTGCTTAGTTTAGGAGGAAAGGGAAACAGAGTAACGAGGAGCAATGAGTTTGGTTTGTGGCTTTGTACAATACAACTAATTGAGACACCCGAAAATGCACCGTACATGATTAATCTGTTTCATCTATTTGACTTACTAATGCAGTGGCATAAGCAAGGAAATGCATATTTGAATCCGTTGACATATCATTAGAGTTCGCGTTAGGAGATTGTGGTTTCTAAGCCAAGTATTAGAGCAAGGGGATTCAAGGAGATAAGAATTTTCCAAAAAAAAAAAAAGAAAAAGTGTTTGGAGCAGCCTACAAAAAGTAGCACATTAGAGTGGGGAAAGGAGACCCACAATCCCAGAGCCAAAATTTGGTCCCATGATGATGATGATGATGTGAAACTTTGACTCCAAGCCAACCGAAAATGGAAACAGCCCCTTCTTCTCCCCATGTGAATGCTACATTGATTGTTTCCCTTCACTTTTTTAAGTCAAGCCTTTCAGGATGTGTTTCATGGACACTGCAAAGTTCAAAGCATCCCCTTCCTTTCTTTATCTTATATTCATTTCCCTTTACACACGTACATATGCAAGAGCACAAAAAATATATGTTCATCAAGGAATGCTTGCAATCGTGGCAAAAATCATGTGGATCACTTGTTTTAAAATGAAAACAGAAAAAAAAAAAAAAAAAAAGGCATAGAGGGAGAATTGATGTTCCTAAATTGCAAAGGGTTTTAACATGCATGAATGTTACAAATAAAGTATTATAGTGCAATTTGATTTTTTTTTTTAAGAAGAAAATAGGTAAAATGATAGACCTAATTAAAATCTAACAATCTAATTAATGCCTGGCCTTTTGTCAAATAGTAATTGTTTGGGAAACCCCATGCCGAGAAGATTCATGCCAAGGACTACAAAACAGGAGCTTTCCCAATCTCTGATGTCTCTTGCTACATCTTGTGCCTTTACATGGCCTCAAATCAATTGGGCGTCTCAGTATTTAACTCAATCCACAGTCACAATCCAAAGCACCAACCTGTTTTTCTAGAGACTTGGGTTTTGCATTATCATGAGATGCTAAATTTTATTCATTACTTTCACCCCCAAATTTCTAAAACTAGCTACCCAACTACTAAATCAAGAAAATTATGGAAATCTCACCAACCAATTGGAATATATATATATATATATATATTCAAATTGGCAATCTCACCAACAAATTGGGAAAGTAATCAGAGAAACTGTGATTTATTCTTTAAAGTAAGACAAGATTCTTTTTATATTTACTTTGCAAAAATCACTTAATTATAATTATTTTTATTTTGTCAACAACTTTACAATATCTTTGTTAAGAGGTTAAACACTTAATTTCACGAGTAAATTTGACGACCTCCAATTTATTAAAAAAAAAAAACATATTCTTTTGCCTCGTTGAGCTGAGGAATGAGTTTGATTGAATATATATTGAAAAAAAAAAATTAGAGATGGGATAAGTAAATTTTTAAAAAAAAATTTTGTAACCGCAATGGCTTTTAGATAAAATTTTATATTCATCTCATTTTATGAGATTTAAGAGATGTGAAATTTCTCTATACTCAAATTTTTTTAAAAAATTAAAAATAAATATTAAAATATTTAATATTTATTAAAAAATAAAAAAATACAAACAACATACGCATTAAAACAAGTTTAAACAATAATAATTTAAAATAAATAAAATTTTATATATATTTATTAACATGAGCATAAATATAAAATGAGTAATATATTATTCATTTTTATTTTCTTATTCGATGAGTATTTCAAAATTATTTTCATCTTTAATTTTATTCTCAAAATTTAGTATTCATATTCATCTCTGTTTCAATAAATATTAAATTACAAAATTGATATTTTTATAAAAAATTAAATATATAAATGTAAAATATCTATTTGTTATAAAATATTAAATATAAATGTACACTATGCTTTGAATAAAAAATAAAATTCCTTATAAGTTTGATAGTATATAAATTTGACATCTTTATAAAAAAAATTAAATATATAAATATAAAATATCTATTTGTTATTAAATATTAAATAAAAATCCAAACTATGCTTTGAATAAAAAATTAAATTTCTTATAAATTTGATATATAAGTTGAATCCTTAATTGATCGTTATCACACCTTCAATCACACTGATGACCCATTTGTATGAAGATTTTAAATCTTTTACCCGCAACCTTTTTATTATAATCTTGCTTTTCCTTTTTTTTTTTTTTTTTTTTATAATTCTTTACCCTTATAGCATAATGTAGAGACAAAATGCTTCTAACACTTAGAATTTTTTTATTGGAAAATTTTTAAATAAATTACTATTACAATTTTCGATTTCATCGTTACATTAACATTATTTTCAATCTCGTCGGTCCTTAAATTAGGTAGTCAAAAGAATTGGCTTCAACTAAGAAAAAACATTGGGTTCAAAGTAGAACAATGTCCCTGACAATGTCCCTGGCTGAATGGATGGCTGTCCAGGAACCCATTGCATACCTATTATATTGTCCAAACTGATATGTTGGTGGGGCCAATTACATACATTTTCCACAATATAAGCTATGAGAAACACCAGCTCAATTCTTTTTTAATTTCACTCATCTTTACACTACTGAATACCCCAATGAATGGGTATAGTGAAGACGATTCATGCTGCTATTTCCATCCTAAAGAAGTGGTTGTTGGGGTTTGCCCTTTGTGCTTAAATGACAGGCTTCTTATCTTGGCTTCAGGGCAAGGCCAACGCTCTTCATCATCTAGCAGAGGCAGCCATAGATTTATTCAAGGTATTTCACAAAAAAAACCACCCATCCACCTCCCCAAGATCTTTGCTTTAGGCTCACTTCTTAACCGTCTTGAGTTCAAGCATTGGAAATCTGATAATTCTGATGATCATGATACTTCAACCAGTCAAGAAGGTACTAACCTTTTAATTTCTTCGCCTTTCCTACTTGTTTTTTTTTACTTGTTCATGCAAAAACAATTTTTTTTTTTTAATTTTTTCTTGAGTTTCCATCAACAAAAGGAAAATCAATTAAATCAAAACATAACATGAAAAAGATATGCATCACATGCATGCTTGTGTGTCTTTATGTGTAAAATTATTGTTTGTGTACTGACAAAAGTGCGGTCAAAGTATTGCAAAACTGGAAATCAAGAATCTTTTCCTGTTTTCTTGTGTTTCCTCTAATTTTTTTCCCTTTTATAATGTTTATAGTAAAGTAATTCCCCAGCATAACTGATAGCAGTTACTCTACATGAAAATGTGTGTTTCTTTTACATGGTAATATCATGAAAAAATATATATATTAATTGAAAGAAATGCTTGGCAAGAATGCTTTGAAAATACTATGATTTTTTTAGGGCATTTTAAAATCCATTCAACTCTGTAGATAATTTGTGTATATTGGCTTTTTTTTCTGACCTGCTGTATCTGCAAAATCCACAGAACTTGGTAGGTAATGCAAACAGAAAACTTCAGAACTTTCTTGTTGTGTCGTTACAGATGTAACGAAAACAACATTACCATTTATTTGTTGGATCATGCAAATCATTCAGCTTCCTAGTAGTAACAAAAATAATAAAGACAACAAAGATCATACAAATTCATCTAATCTGAATCCACAGAGGGACCCCTTTCGTGTCAATTCTATCAAATCATGTCCTCAGCATATAAAATTTTGGTAAAGATGGCTTTCCATTTTACATTTTTCTTTTTTTGAGGCTATATGTTGCACGTTGCTTCATGGTTTTGCAGACTCCTTTATCTCAATCAAGTTTGAAGAAAATGGTGTTGCTTCATGGGAAAAGGGCACAGTTTCTAAGGTCTCACTTGAGCATTGCAGCATGAACTGGAACCCCACCTTCATCAAGGAGCAAAAGGAGGCTAATAAGAGTGTGATAGAGCATGCAAAACCACGTGCCTCACTTAGGTGGCAAAAGCGGATTGGCCACTTGTTCCATCTCATCAGGTGGAAGAGGTCCAGCAAGGCCAATGTGTGCCACACGGGCAGCAAGTTAGAGGGAGTCAAGGTGATGAGGAAGGGCTGGATAAGGACTCTGACAAAGAGGACCAAAGAATAATAAAGAGTTTTATGTATATAGACGGGCACTATAGCTTTCCTCCACCATACCAATTTGTGTGTTGGGCTCTTATTTGTGAGTGTAAAGTTCTATATAATTGAGATGGTAGAGTCAAAATATACTTTATCACCCAAAAGTGCTTTGCCTTAAAGTTCATTGGCTTCTTCTTGTATTCTATTCTTAATTCCGATAAACAGAACAAGCTGTTCCTAATACAAAAGAAATATTTTCTCTCCCATACTGATCTTTGAAGTGCAAAAGCAAACACCCACCATGTCAATTGCACATTTTTTGCATAATTTCACAAGGGCAACATGCCCCCAAAATATAGTGCCACAACTTGTCTCATTGTTGTCTTGGTGGGAGAGAATCTTGTTCCTTCTTCTAATCTCTTAACTAATTAAGTTATATTGTAAAGAGTCATCAATCCTCTAGTGTCCATAACATGTTTCATAGACTTTGAAAATTTTCATCATTGCTCTTGGGGATTTCTGCCCCACGTGCCAGTCATTGAGCTGGTGCGAAGTACCCAGCAGGCCCATTTGTTTGTTCAGCAAGAGCCTTCACTAGGGCAATTTGTCCCAAGTTCAAACCCTCTAGCAAGGGACCAGTGCACTTAGGACCAGAATGGATGTTGAGAAAAGCCTGAAATGGAGTGGGCGAAAATTACCAGACATAAATCTTCAACCACCTCCGTCTGCACAGTATCAGAAAGAAGAAAATTAAAGACTCATGGCTGCATTTCTTTCAAAGGAATATGTCACTAGAATTTCCCCTTTTCCTAGGCCTGTAAATAAAGTAGCACTAGTATATATTTGTTCATCAATTGCTAGAAGAAAGCATTTGTCAACTTCATTTGGAAATTATTGAAATTAACTGCTGTTCCTCCATCATGTGCCAACTGTCCAGGAAGACTGGTGGAGGCATTTTTCAACCTGAATAACTTTCAAGGCAAATAGATTTCAAAGTAAAAAAATGGGCATGTTGACAAACATCTACAGACCAGAAGACTTTGAAAACAAGAAATTTTCTATTCCTATAACAAAAATAGAGAAACAAGTTTTTCAACACTAGGCAACTTTGATTAATTCAAATCAATTTCAAATAATTTTCTGCCATTTTTCCCTAAAAGAGTAGTTACTATGTGTTTATTTGAAGGAAAACATAGCAGTGGAGGGGCTAAGGGGGTTGAGGGATTGTGTGGAACTGGTTGAAAGTTGGTGACCGAGAGGACCACCTCAAATCTTTCATCCACCGAAACCCATACATAGAACTTGGTCAGAACAACAAAAGGGCAGCAGCTTTAGTTTCTTTAGTTCTAGGATAAAGGGTGGCTTGGCCCTTGCCTTCTTTTGCAAGCTCTGGAAGTCAAACAAACTTTAAGAGGCACATTGTCTAATTTGTCACAGCTCATAAAGACTGAAATTTCTATCCATTGTAACCAAAAGTATTCATAAATTATATAGCATTCAAGACTTCAGGCACCTTGGGTAGGCCTATTCCCAGACTTTACTTTCCTCTCCTTTTCTTAACATGCATCCTTTTTCCTTTTTTTGCATGCATTTCAAGCTGCAAGGCAACGGTCCAAAATCATAAAGTGGAAAAGTAAAAGAAAAGAAGGGAAATGGTTCTAGAAAATCTCAAGTTTGGTATGGTTTGCACCTCGAGAAGACCATACTCGACCTGCTGATTTACATACTTTAAGCAAAAAGTTTCCAAAATCAAGGGGCCACATCTTATATCTATCCTTGCAATACAGTACCAATTTTGTTTGTGCTTACAAGTTTGATTATAAAGTACCATATCGTATACCTTAATCAGTATGTCTAAATTACTTGTGTTTTTGTTGGTGTCCCCAAGGCCCCAACTGATCTCCCTAAAGCAGATTAACTAAAATCTGGTGAAAGAATAATACAGACTAGTAAATGCATTAATTCAATGTTTTGTAATCCAATAACATAGGCTCGAATCGGTCCTTTGATGGGTGATGGAAACGAGTCCGTATTCCATGAGCTGTGGGCTCTACCACATGCATTAATTAGTTTCTTTAATTTATGCTAATTTTGGGATGTAGAGATGAGAGACTGAGAGGGGCAAAAAGCAGTGAAAATCTTCTTTCTATTTTAAACCCACGTGTATGGAAAGGAGACAAAAGCTCAAATTAAACTTAAAAATCTAAAATATAATACGGTAATATAATATAAATAAAAATAAGATATAAAAATAATATAATTTAAAATTTTAATAATAATTATAATTAAATATAATAAAATTAAAACATTATATTTTATATTTTTATGTCAATATAAATTATAGTACAAAATTTTTTTAAAATATAATATAAATATATAAATTTTAATATTTTATATGATATAAATATACGAATAATTCGATATGCTATAAGTATAACAAAGTAAACAAGACTTCATACTTCCAAGTTCCCTCCTACTTTGTCCATTTACACTGTGCTACCGTGACCGAATTAATTACATCTTTGATTTGGATTATCTTTGGAGGCCATGGCTCATTCCATTTTCCTTCACCCATTTCCTTTTTCTTTTTGTCATATCTGCTCAAATTTCAATTTCGAATGTTAGACTGTTTACCAGATATTCGAGTATTTTATGATTGATCTACCACATATTACAATCTACCTATAGAGTTCAAGAATCACCACTTTGATTCAAACTTTGGATGGAGAAAATTTGAAGCAGTCTCATACAACCATTGAACTTGACTAAATTTATTAATTTTAAATATAACACGTGATACAATTTAAAGATATGAAAAAATACACGAAATTAATATAATTTAAAATTTTAATAAAAATTATATATGAATTTTATAAATATTAAAAATTATGTTTCGTATTTCACATATTGATATAAATTATAATACGATAATTTTTATATTTTATTTATATTTAATATAAAATAAATATAATATAAATATATAAATTATCAAATTTAAACTATATCTTTTATCAGATTTAATTTAAGCAAAAATAATTGGTAGGTAGTTCAATTTATTTACATTTAGTTTTTAAGGACTAAAGAATAAGTTATGCAATAAAAGATGAAAGATAATGAAGGCACGCATTTTTCATGTATAATGGCTATTGTTGTGAATCTACGTGACATGCAAATTCAATTTTCATTACATCAAACTTAGGGATCTGAAATATGCATGCTATGATTGAAGTTTAATATAAAATATTCTATCTAATCACAATCAAAAATAATTTTCATTTCTTATTAGAGGTTCAGGACCACTTGATGATGTTAGGATTTGAAATTAAAGTAACCAACAATTTACGATAACAAAATTTTAATTATCTCCAAACTAAAAGGCTACAGTACTATATGATTTGATGTTCTAATGTCAAATTTAATTAAAATCTTTGTTCATAAAATTATTGCCAATTACATTTGATTGGACCACACATCTCTATTGGTGGCATGCATCTATTATCATATGATTAAGCATAATATTGTCCTACTATGTTAACATCTCCTTTTGAGGCTTTTCATGAAAAATAAATTACTGTATCTAGAGGCCCAAACTTGATTATTGGACCGACCTGAACAGATTGATTAGCTGAGAAAATTCTACTTTGGTAATGACAAAATTTTGATAAGGGGGAATGCTACAATTTTCCACAAATGCTAATTTCAACTCAACTAAGGTTCAATAATGAAAAGAAAGAAAATTTAAGTAACGTAACATTGCATCTGTTGCATATGTTCAATACTTTAAGCCCTCTGACAAGTCAATTTGAACAGAACTTGTGGATCTGAGAAGGTCCCAGTCAATATTTGATTGAAAAAAAATTGTCTGCTGCATTTGTACGATGAGTTCCATAAAAATGATCGCATGAATTAACTGATTGTTGGATGCGATTCATAACAATCATTCCACTGCTAATGCTGCTGCCATAGTTATACTTGCTTCTGCTGCCGATGGTTGCCCAAATCCAAGAAATTTGAAGAAAGCATTGTCAGCTAAATCATTTGGTTTGTTTATCATAGTTTCAAACTAGAAGTATCAGAGATGTCTTAGAGTTATACGATGGTTGAGTTTTAATGTCAATAATTCCTTGGGGGTTAGACGGATTAAAGATTGACTTAACCATGAAAGGTTCTTTCAGAATTGAAGAACAACTTGGTTTTGTTTTTGATTGATCAAATACTGAGCCGCATCCTTCTGATATTTTGGATAGCAGGTATAGCTGCTACATTGACATGGCAGACTGAACAAAAAAATGTGGAAGACAAAATTTCCTAAAGTTTGAAAATAATAGACTCACAATTATTGAAATCAAAATTAATCAAAAAATTAATCTAATTAATTTATATAATCAATTTTTCGATAAGGTGTGGCTATCAGCAAGAATAGATAGAGCCCATTTAGCACCTAAGTTACAATTTTGATGCTTGGACTTGTTCGGCCTGGCAGGACCATCACAGCCAAGAAATGCAGGTTTATCTTCTTTTTGAGCCAATCACCTTGAAAAAGGAAGATAATGTCTCTGCCTATAACATAGCTTTGGACGGCTACAATCCCCTATGGGATAACGTGCATTCTCGGGGAAAAAAACATGTCGGCAGACTGAACTTTCCTTTCGGATCTGTTCCAAATGTCAGCATTAACAGTATTTTCACCATAGATGGTTAAAGAAAGATTTGAACTTTCTGTAATGGATACATGTATTCCAAATGGGCGTGCAGCCTTGTTTGACTTATCCATAGATGGTGACACTTGCAGTTTCTATCCATGTTGCATTTTCTCACTTTAATGTAACCTCTCTGGACATAGGACCATAATGTTCAGGTACATGAAGCAGCTTTATATATAGGTCTGAAGACTGATATAACTTGTTAGAGATATGACTTTGGAAATTTTATTACTTTTGGCAAACAATAACAACATATGTACTGGCAGGCAGGACACCATTGGTTAAGGTTAATGGTAAGTCGTCTGTCAGGCTCTTTTCAGGGGAACAAGTAGATCTGAGAAAAGATCCTGTGGAAATTTGATCAAAAACAAAATTTTTGCTGCCTCAGTGTAGTGACCTCCATCCATTTATGTAAATTATATTTAATTTATTCCTTTGAAGCCCTGTGGCATGCCATTTTTTAGTGGAAGCTGTGGACTTGAGAAGGCTCCACTCGAGATTTGACCGAAAACAAATTTATTTGTTGCCTCTATATAGTAAATTCCATCGCAATTTACTTGAAGCGAGGGGCGGTCACATGAACCGACTGGCATTTGGTGCCATTCACAGCAATTCCTCTTGAGATGACGCAGTTACTGTAGCTGTACTTGCCCCCCCCCCCCCATAGACACAGCAGGCCAGCAATGGATGCTCAAATCCTAGAAATTATTCCTAAGAAAGCATTTTTAGCTAAATAACTGATTTAATATTTGTTAATAATTTCTTATATGGAGAAGAGTAACCGACCATGCTTCTTTCGGTGACTGAAGAGAGAATACTTGACTGAATAAACGTCTACGTTTAGTGATTGCAGCTAATGGAAGGTTGTTTCTCAATTGAACAACCCCCTGCATCAGTTTCTGATTAAAATACCGAAGCCACTTCATTATGAGATTTTGCAGGGCCCGCATTGTCCTTTTGCGCTGCTGCATTGGTTGGCAGGTTGACCAAAATATACGGTAGCCAACTGATTGGACCTGTATTGTGGATCCAAAATGATCTAGCCCTCAACTTGTATAAATTCTGCAACATTTACCACCATAGGATTTCATTCATTCTGGCCGAAAGAAAAAAGACAATTGTTATATCTTAGTCCCAATGTGTCATGGCTCAAGGGCAAGGCTAAGCCCATTTAGCTCCAAGTTTAGCTAGGATCTTAGGGCCCAGACTCGTTCAGCTTACTAATTCTGGGCCAAAATTTGTTGTTTCATGACATATAATTACCGAATAAATTTATAAATTAGATATTATAATCAAACCAACAATTATATATAATGTCAGGGAATCTATAAATGAAATATTATCTCCGCCGTGTATACTATACATATTTTAAGGAAACAAACAGCTTATTCCTTTGATAATGTTCCTACTGTGAGAATTATAAGGTTTAAGATCTCATACTTTTAGTTTAATTGTTAAAGATGTTTGAAGAGACATCAAAGACTTAATTTCGAATCAGGTCTCTTTATTTTCTTTATTTGTACTAAAACTTTACCTTCCTGATGTAACAAAAAAAGAAAGAATTACAAGGTTCAGCATAGTGTCTTCATGTTTCTTAGAGAAGGATTTGAACTTTCTGTGATGCAAATATTGAAAAGGGCAATCTTTTATTTTTCCTGGAATTTGGCCACTTTTATGCTACCCCTCTAGTATGGGACCATATCACCATCATGTTTAAGTAAATGAAGCAGACTTGTATTATCTCAGAACTGATGATGAAAATCTGATATACAACTGTAAATTTTATTACTTTTGGCCAATAGTAACAACGTATTCTCCAGCAATGAGGTAGACACTTATTTAGATTACATACAATAGTAACTAGTTAGATTTTGGTTTATTCATGTCTCTATGCTTCACAAAAACTTCATTTGAAGTTCTCTGGCAAGCCCGTTTCAAAGGAACATGTGAATCTGAGAACGATCTGGTGGAAATTTGATCAAAAACAAACTTGTTAGCTGCATTAGTATGGTGAATTCCATCCCAAACTGCATGAACTGAAGGACGATCACATGAACCGACAAATATCTTGGTACCATTAACTGTAATTGTTCCTCCACATAGAACTTCAGTGCTGTAGTTGTACTAGCCTCCATAGCACCAACATGTCACAAGGGGAAGCTCAAATCCTGGAAATAATTCAGAATCAGATATAAACTAGCCCATATAAAACTTTATTTCTTTTTAGGAAAAAAATCAGCAAATGTTATGCAGTCTAGGGGCATACGGTGTTTTTGGGGTTTAGCCAACAGGGAATACTAGACAGAGTAGATGTCTACATATGTGAATGCAGCCGAAGGAAGTTCATTTCTGAGTTAGGCTACTGCCTCCTTCAACTTGAGATTAAAAAAATGAGCTACTTCATAGGAGGCTTTAAGCAAACCAGCAGAGTCCTTTTTTGGTGAGGAAAAAGCAGTCAGAACGTAAGGCAAGCAACCAATTGGTCCTGTGCTGTGAACCCAAAATGATCTTGCTCCTAAACTGTATATATTCTGCAAAAAATAGAACAAAATGAAAATCAAACTCCATACAAACCCTGAATTGTTCAAAAAATTAGGGTTTTAGGGGGGGGGGGAGAGATGAACTTCTAGAACTATGAATCAAATCACTCAATAGGATTACCTTAATATTTGCTGAGAATTTGTTGATTATATCGCGAACTAAAGCATTAACCATCTTGTATTGTCATGTTTGCCAAGAACCCTTCTCCAAGATCATTTTGGCCAATATCAACAGTGTATAAAGCTTTTGGAAAATACACTTCCTTGGGCATTAAACTTGCAAGCAACCCTCCTATGTATGCAAAAGATCTTCAAAAACTTGGCAATGAAATCTTGCTGCAAATATTGATAATACCAATTGAAATCAACTTCCATAGAAAAATTGTGATTAAAGATGGTACTTAAATAGATACTCACCACGTTCCCTAATCAATTGTGATCTGGATTTGAATTGCTCAAACTGAGTACTGTAGATCCAAATAGATTGGACTAAATCCACCATTAGGGATAATCCTATTCGGTAATCTGAATGTAGATTCTGCAGTGGCAAAGTTCATACCGTGGGAGAAATTAGTTCTCAGTGAATCAAGATATGCATTAATAAATGGGAGACCAAATGCCTCAGCCGACACAACAGAAGTAAAAAAGTAAACGAGACAACTTTTAACCATGAAAAATCCAACATTAATCACACGTACAAGAAATTATATTTCTAATAGAAACTAGCAAAACAATGTACAGTACATGAAAACTCGTTTCTTTCTCTTTCAACATCGTTTCATCTGTGCGAACTTGCGCCAATAATAATGGTTAACCAAGATATTACATACCTATGAAATCTATGACGAGCCGCCCGTCGGAGAAACGGCGGGCAGGCATGTGATAGTAGGTATCTCCCTAAGGAGACGTGGGAGTATAAGAGCCAGCAGCATATCCGCCAGTGTCCGAATTAGAGTCGCCTAAGTTATAGAGAGCTGCGATATTACAGTGTTTATGTGCCTAGACGACGGGGTTCAAAATGGCTGCATGGAGTAGGAGTTGGAGGAGCATGAAAAAGAAGAGGGATATGGCTTGTTTGGACGTGAGTACAATAAAGACGGGTATGCTGTTGGGAAAGCATTAATCAAAAGAAGAGGTGTTTGGTTTATGAAGTGCTGACGGTACATGTAGAATTTTCTTCACACAGCCTAAATAGATATCTTGGCCTTGACAAATTAGATCAATTTGACCGGTTGATGTTGAAATTTTTGCTGTATATTTTATTACTACGTTAAATTTACACAATAAACTCCAGTGAAAAATGAGGTTACTTTGCTCACCCGATTCGACCCCTTGAAAATTCCACATTACATTCCATTGATATACTTTTCTGTACATGATTTACCATGAAATATTGAGAGGACATTAATTTTAACAAAAACAACAGCAAAGAAACATAGAAGGAAAGGACTCAAAACACTATAGACAATAGTAATCCCACAAGAAAATCCCCAATATAATCCTCATAATTTGTGATATCACAATATAATCCCCAAATGAGGAAGACAATTCTAGTAAATCACACAATAAGTGGAGTGCCAAGTTCTTCAGCAGATGAAGGCTGTAACGCACGGATTCTAACATCATATTTTCTATGGCCAGAAACTTCATTACCAGAGGGTGAATCAGATCCACCTAATATAAAAGCATTTCCAATGTGGTTGCCACACTTGCGGCAGAGAAGTTTGGTTCTACGTCGGAACAAACCCCACGAGTGCTTTGAAAAGTAGGGAACACATTGGAATTCATCAACTTGTGTAAATCTGCTCTCATCTATATTGAAGAATGATATAATCCCTCGCTTTATAGATTTTCCATATTTAGAACCAATTGTTGCCGTGTTTCGACTAGAGGAGCTTAGGTTTAGCTCATACCCACAAGAACCACAGCTGCAAGAAAGAATTGATTCCACCATTTTATCTTCAGAAATGTAACTCATGAGGTATTGCAATCATCCTATATCATATATATTCCATATGTTGCTTATGTTGTCTTACAGATCTGTTACTGAAAACAAGGCGACTAGAATTTCAACAATTATTCCCTTTTCAACATATTACTACATCAGAAGGTTTACAGAGGAAGGCATCATAATTTGTGGTATTGGAAGCATCACAGAAGCTTTCCGATTTTTTCTGTAGTCATTGCAATCATAAATAACTTTAGAATTAACAATTCTTGACCACATAAAAGTGGTAGTACTAGCACTTTAATTCTTACTGTCAACTACTCAAATGAAAGAATTTGCAGATTTCAATTTTCAAATGCCAAAGTAATAGGAAACTGTAACCCTATTTCAGTATAACCATCCCATCTGAGTTAATCGCCTGCCTTCAATAATCTAGGTCAAACAGAGCAGATGAGTTACAGAAATTTAAGTACTTGTAGTAACAGCCAAATGAAAGGAATCAAAATACAACTGAGCAACCCATAAAAAATGAATCTTCAGATGTTTCATTACTATATCTACCAACTATCAAGCAAGCCACAGTACCTGAAGAAGTGAAGTTACCATAAATGCATAATAACATAGACAATCATTTCACCTACATCCTAATAAACCTGTAATAAATATGTTTGCTATGATAAATATCATCAGCCAGTAACAACCAGAATAATATAACAAGAAAAGCAAAACGCAGAGAAGTTAGCTCATTCCTAAGCCCAAACTCCCCAATTCATAATTTTTAACATTGATCGAGTAGGTTACTACTGCAGCAACATTAACATTCACCATGGTACTGATTTTGCATAGAAATCATAGTGACTAAGCCAATTTCACTAAGATAAATAAGCACTCCAATGGTAAAACAGGATAGGTTTTTTTTTTTTTTTTTTTCTGTTATCTTTGAAGATTTCTATTTCAACATTGTCATCCCAGGTGGTCCCATTAACAACCAATTTTAATTCTTATAAAGATTTTCTTTCAATGGAAAGCGCATTTAAAATTCAGCTTTGTACTCCAGTTAACATTTAATAATTTACTCTTTATTAATCTAAATCTCTCCCCTGCTTTACAATCAATCGAGACAAAGGTAAAAACAGACACAGTCAACGTGCTCAACTTCCTTCATAAATCAACAAAAAACAACAAACCCAGAATAAAAAATCTCATAACAAACAAAACCCAGAAATCAAAATCCAAAATTTGAAACATCCTATTCAACAAAAGAACCAATCAAAATTTAGCCCAGAAAGAACAAACCTGTAAGTTACATGTCTTTGAGAAGCAAAAGAAAAAGAGTGATGGGGATTCTCCATTATTTTTTCTTCTTCTCACAAAATCAACAGCTCTGATTAAGACTTTGAAGCTGACGGTGCTAAACAAGACCAACTTCTAAGTTCCAATTGAGATGCTAACTGCTGAGTTGGGTGAGGAATGTGTCCCCTGATCGTTGCTCAATCTTCAGGGGCTGAGTTAGAGAAAAGAAAAAGAAAATTTTATACAAAACAGAAGCAGTTCGAAGATAAGAGGAGAGAATTCCTTGTAGAAAAAGGAGAATCTTCGAGGTTTTGGCTGTCCTTTTCTTAGTGATGACGTGGTTATATTACCATTTTTCAGAAGTTAAATTGTCGGGTTGGCAGGCAATTCTATCTTTCTTTCTTTTTTTTTTTTTTTAAGAGCAGAACTACGTGACACAAATTCAAACACACGGCTACGCGGACAAATCACTGCTCCCGTTGTCCATGTTTCAAAGGCATGGTCGGCTATAAAATTAAAGTGTTTTGATAATCGACCGACACAAGCTTAAGACCTTCAAAAATAAAAAAGGTAAGCTAGTTAGTGGCAAATCCCAGGAATTCCAAAACCCTTCTCTCAGGATTCGGATTCCCTGCAGATAACTGCTTTTTCTGTTTTAGATTCTGTTAGATGTAATCGTGTAGGATAAAGAATCTAATTCCTTGATGCCTAATGTAGTATTAGTGTGTTGAAAAAAAGTTTGGTTTGAAAAAAATATTTTTGAAAAGTGTTATGAAAATTTATTGCGAAAATTTATTATTAAAATTTTTGAGTGTTTAATATTGATGTAAAAAATTAAAATGTTTAAAAAGGATATAATATTATAAAGAAAAAAATTATTTTTGTTAAAAATAAATAATTAAGTGAATATTTAATTATTTTATTTTCAAACCATAAATTTCAAATCTCAATTACATCTTTCAATTGGCTTACTTTTAGTTATAAAAAATGTTTTTAACACAAACAATAGTATATTTAACATTTTTTTTTTGTGTTCAAAACCTTTATTTTTAAACCTAAATGCCATATTACAAAGGGTCTTGTATTCTTAAATGTATTTTTAAATGTCTTTGGAGTTCGGAGGTAGATATCATAATTCTAATTACAACAAAATAATATAATAAGAAAATGGTACCAAAAATATATTAAAAAATATAATTTAAAATTTTAACAAAAATTATATATAAATTTGATAAAAATAAAAATAAATTATATTTGATATTTTATTATAAATAATAACACGATAATTTTTATATTTTACATGTGTTATACACAAAATAAATAAACATAAATATGTGAATTGTCATTTCAATTTAAAGGTGTGTTTCTTTATAAATTGTAATCTTGTTCTTTTTTTTTTTCCACAATTCGCATCTGCTAAATTTTACCGTCCATCTTTTTTTTTCCTCTATTCTATTATTGTTGTTGTTTAAAGCAATGTGGATGCAGCCCAATTGAGTTAAGCAAATCCATTGATGCAAAAGGGCAGACAGGAGATAAAGGGAGAGAAAAATAGTATCATGATTTTACAAGTTGCTCATAAAATCTGTAATAACAACGGGCATTTACTCTTCATCTTCATCTGTTAAAAATTTACCAGTCCCGGGATTTATAGCAGCAAAGAAGAAGAAGGCAACGTTGAACAACACAAGGGGTTCAATATCGTTAATGGGGATTCCTGTCTCAATGTTTAGTTGTGCCAGAGCTCCTTTCCCTGTAATAATTTCTCCTATCAATGAGAAAACAATACCCAGCTGAGCCAATCTTCCAACAAACAGTTCATTTGACTTTGTGAATCCAAACAATGGACCTGATACCAAAGCACAAGAAAACAGACCAATATCCTTTAGAACACAAGCCATGGCATGATCATATCGAAATATTGAACTTTGGTTCTAACATGTTAGATTGTAAATTAAATAAATCTTGAATTTATTTAGTTCAGTTGATTTATACGATCATTTTAATATAAAACAGATCTAAATTCAAATCTCAATACTTAAATTTTTTTTTATCCCAAATTGCATCCTCCTTTGTACAAAAAATAATAATAATAATAATAAATAAGGTCTACCAACTTTATTAAATTGGATTTTTTTTTTTTTGGGAGTGGCATAACGTATACCTCCTTCCTTGAGACCCAATGCACCCCTGATGCCTTTGCCAGGAGGGATAACTGCTCCTTCAATACCTGTAGGAGGGTCATCCACAAAGCGACCTCGGTCACCCAGAGCTCCTATTGCTCCAAGGAGGGTGAAAAGAATGAAGAAGAGAAGAAGGGGTTCAGCTTCATAGATGGGAATTCCAGTCTCCAGGTTCAACTGTGCTAGAATTCCTTTCCCTGTTATTGCTTCACCTAGCAAGGATGCCTGCAAGATTGCACCAAAAGTGAAATGCATTCCCCATTTTACTTTCACTAGACAATACGGCATTTCAGTTTTTCCTCCGGTAATAAATTAATCACTCTACCCTTTTTGTTTTCTGTTTTTTACTGCCCGGAAAACAGTGGGACAAGCTGACATTTCTAACAGAACAGCACCAACACTTAAGAACAATGTATTATTTGAACAACCAAAGGAGCAAATCAAATCTCTAATTCATGACACTAGCTGATCATAGAGTTTATTTTATTCAACCTTCCTCACTAACTACAAACAAAAATTTGCTTTCACGAAACTTAACTAATAATTTCCTCCGACTTATCATTGTGAAAAAATGAAACCATTTTCAAGCAAATTGTTAATCTTAACGTAATATTATGAAATTATGTAGTCAACACATAACATTATGGATTATGATGTTATAATTAGAATAATATATAATATTACGATATGATTACGAATTACGTGATTTTTTACTTAATTAATTAGTGAGAGTTTTCTGCAATTAAATAGGATATTTCTATATAATATTTTGTCAAACTAGTGAATACAAAAATTTTTCTCTTCTAACACGTGACAGATTCGGGATATTTTTTCTAATTACAATGTTTCTTTCAGGCAGTATTGTAAAAAAACACAGGAAACTTAGACTAGCCAAGTGCTAACTAAACCAATTATATTGCTTGCTTGAAACGAAGTTCTTAAGGAAATTACTTACAGCAAAGCCAAGCATGGCAACACGTCCCACAAAGAGCTCATTTTGCTTGGTAAAACCAATCCCACCAGAGGTGCCAAAGATTCCATCTTCAACCTTTGGCTTTTGTGCAACCTTTTGGGATTAAAAAAAAATAAAACTAAAATCAAGTTATACCCCATTAAAAGATACTCATGGCACCCAAAAAAAAAAAAAAAACCCAGAAGGAATTAAAAAAGAATACCTTCTTGGGAACCGCTTTGGTCTTTGATTTGAAGATTGCAAAAGTGGTAAAAGCTTTAGATGAAGTAGCAACACCATTAGAAGGTGGATTGAACAAGAAATGAGAGAAGGGTTTAGGCTTTAATCCTTGAGGTTGGAAATGGAGTAAAGGTTGGCTTCTCTTCAAGTTCACTACATGACTAGTTGAAACACTAGTATTAGACATGAGTAGCACCGTTTGAGCCATAGATCAATTTCTTCTTAT
Source organism: Durio zibethinus (assembly GCF_047325235.1). Taxonomy (NCBI): domain Eukaryota; kingdom Viridiplantae; phylum Streptophyta; class Magnoliopsida; order Malvales; family Malvaceae; genus Durio; species Durio zibethinus. The sequence goes on from NC_143181.1 coordinate 5,413,610, forward strand.
CTCAGATATCTTTTTAATATTGGAGAGAGTGTGGTAGGTTTTTTAAACTGTTCTTTTCTCTTTTAATGCATCCTATTTGTGCTTTTAAAGGACACAGATATGGTTGTGGTGCGAGAGCTAGTCACAGGCAATGAGAATGCCCACGTCGTTCTGTACTTGTTTTTTTGTGTTGGGAGATAATTTTATGCATAAATTTTATTTTCTTCTATCAAACAATCTTTTATAAGCCCTGAAATTAACAGCCAAAAAGTTGTGGGACACAAGGAAAAGTATTTCTTTGTGCCAAAAGTTTGACGCTGCACCCTTCTCAAATGTAGTTGTATAATTTATTGAAAGATGGTTAAATTTTTAATTTTTTTTATTAGGAGTTTAAATTTGGATAATTTGAAATACCAAACTCTTACGATAGTTTTTAAAATCCAAAATTATTGGTAGTTTACTTGTTTCTCAACATTGTAAGACTGAAACAAAAATTAGGTAAACAAAAAGAAGATATTTCAATAAAAATAATAGTATTATATCTTTAACCATCTTCCGTCGGTTTTCAACTTGGCAACAATCCTGGAAATGAGAGGACTCTAAATCTTATAATCTTAGGGTGATTCTGTCTGCAAAAAAAAATCTGTGGTGAAGATGCAAAGTGATCTAGAAAAAAGCCACAATGACACACGTCATGGAGTTTTGTCTTGGGTCTTATTCAGAGTTGGCTAATTGGCTGAAACCGAGTCAAGTCCACCCAATTGTTGGAGATGTGAGCCACACGGTTGCTGATGTACCTGTTCACTGTGTTTCTGTTCTGTTCCCCTCCGTGAAAAAGTGACAACATGCGACAAAGGTATCTAGAATATTCTGACCACTCATGCCGTTCACCTGGTTTTTTTTCATGAGTCCTTAAGCCCTCTGTCCTTCTGGGTCTGGGCTGTTGTTTGAAACCATTATTCAACTGACGCACAGGCCTAATAGCTTTCCTGGTTTAACATCTAAACCATTTCATCTCAGCCCAAAAAGAAGTTTAGGCCTCTACATGCCATGCACGGAATTCTCAAATCACCAATGATGAAATATGAATCTAATTACAGCAATAAATTCAACTATAAATTCAAAATTATAGTTTTAATAAAATGTTGATTATCAATTGATATATTATTAAAATTGATATTTAAAGATTACGGATTTAAAATAATTTATATATTAATATTCTCTTTAATTAAATAAATAATAAATAAAAAGATTTAAAGGTAAATTAAAAAATTAAAAAAAAAAGACCGGAAAGTTCAAGTTTGGACATTAGGCTATTGCTTTGCCTCTCCCTGTATAATTGGCCTTTTTGTTTTACCAAAAAGAAAAAAAAAAAAAAAAAGGCTAGCCTATGATGCTCAAGAATGATTGCCTTAAAGTGTCATTAACAAATTACATTTAAGATTTTATTCTCTGATATATTTTTTACTAAAAGTTAAATTTGAATTAATTTATATAATTATTTTTAAACACAACATATAATAAGTTTAAAATTTAATATTTAATATTTATTATCCCTCCTTTTGTTTTTAGACAATAACTTCCTTTATAAAATAAAAAATAAAAAATTTGAGTTGGCAAGAAAAAAACTCCTTTTATCCACTGAGCTAATCCCAAAACCATTTACAAAAAAAAAAAAACGAAAGACACTTGTTGGTTGAGACAATTCCTTGAGTATCAATCGAAAGGATTTTACCATTTAAGCTCCTCAACCTCCTTTCTTGTAACATTATGGCAAGTAATGACCCAACATACTTTAAAGAGTTTTGACTTTTATGAGATGAGTAGTTAGTTGCTTGCTCCTCTCCCACACAGCCTCTGATGTGATGCCCCATCCCTCCATGGAATAATTAATTGTAACTCGTGCACTCATTTAACCTTTTTTTTTTATTAAAAAAAGTTGGCCATATTCCCTTTCTATATCCGGGGCAACACTGCTGAATGATTGTGATTTGAAATTTCAAAAAAAAAAAAAAATCAGAGATGCAAAAAGTTACAGTCTGGCAGCATCATCTGAATCGTAACTCATAAAATATACCCCATGCATACCCCACCATCAGCATTTGAATAATTGTTTCGAATTCAAATATATATATATATATATATTAATTTTGAGATAAATAAATTATTTATTAGATCAAGATAAGATATATCGTATTTGATAATTTAAAATAAGTGATTATAAATCGCATATTTAATATGATCTAATAAATGATTACTGATAAAATTCGAAATCAAAATTTTTTCATCGAAAAAAATAAACGTAATCGATTAAATAAATTTAATCGATTGAACCAATCAATTATTGATAATTCAAATATTTTTTTATTTTGTATACAAAGGCTTATGAAGATCTTTGGCCGGTCATCTCCAATCTTAGATTTGAAATTAAAAATTTTAAATTAATATTAATATTAAATTTTAATTATCAAAATATTTTTAAAAAAATTTTAAATTAAAATATGTACATTTCGATTTCACTTATAAAATTATTTATGAATTTAATAAAATGATACATACCCCAAACAAGTTACAAACGGAATTAAAGAAATAAAATTTGGACATTTAAATATTAATTACTCTTAATATATATTATAATTAGTAGGTACTTAATCTTGCATGAAGTCAAAATTTCATATTCAATCTTTGAATTTTCGTGCATTTTAGGGAAATATGTAAAAGCAACAATCATATGATATTCAAATTAATAATAATCTTGAACAATCACTACAGCCATAATTGATATTTTTCTACATTCAAATCATACAAATTAACATTTGAGAAATTATTCCAGCAACATAATTAGTTGCTTTTATTAAAAAAAATTTATCATACCCTATTTGAAGGAAATTATTGGATTAATTCCCCCATCATTAAAATACTAGAATACATTATTATCCTTTTTATCATTGAAAAAGAAAAATATCCAATAATTTGAGAGAGAGGGGAGAAAGGGGGAATGGGAAATGGGTCCTCCTCCCACGTGACAAAAGCGCATTATATCCTTCTGCCTCTGGCCAGGCCTCCACCACTGTAAATTGTCCTCCACGTGACTTCCGAGTGCTAGAATGGACCAAACCTCCCTATGGTTAGAAAAACATGGGTTTTCATTTTTATTTTTTAATTAACCTCTCCGACTCAAAATATTCACTATATATTGATTTTCATATAGTTTAAAGAAAAAAATTTTACTTTTAATATATTTAATATTAAGTTTTAAATATTTTTATAAAATTAAAGTTTTAAGGTTGAAAAATTAAAAAAATCATAAAAATGATTTTAAAATATAAAAAAATAAAAATTTTAGATATCATATCTAATAAACCCAAAAAACCTAACCGGTTACCAGAGGCAGTGACACCATCTCATTGGATTCTTCCACTGGACCAAAAGGACAAACAAAGCAATAGTTCGAAAAGCAAAGCAAAGCAAAGCCTGATAAATAGTCTCAGTGAGACAGACAAAGTACTCAAAATTGAAGATACAGGCAGAGGAAAAAAAGTTTTTTTTTTTTCTTTCCCGCAACTGTGTTTTTTAAGAAACCTACAAAATTTGACAGTCAAGATTATTAATCAAAGCCCCCATTAATGTTTCTGCCATGCTACAATAACCTGTAATCAACTTCCCTGGGCGGGAATTAAGGGCCAGCTCCATTTCAAAAACTAAATTAAAAAGAAAGAACTTTTTAAAAGAGGAAAAAGCTGGAAAGGTTGGTTTTTGAGTTTGAGGCTTCCAACTCTTTCAAACTCATCACAGCTTCACATTCACGAATCACATGCTGTAATCTGTTTGCATATATATATATATATATATATATATTTTTTTTTTTAAATTTAAGTACATTTGAATAAAAAAGAACACCCAAAGGGAGAAAAAACAATAGCAAGAAAAGGCCAAGAAATAGAAGCCCACGTTATCTGAAAACCTGTTATAACAGTGTTTTTTTAGCTGATTATCTGCTGACATTCCGCAGATTTTCTTGCAGAGTTTGTTTTAGCATTTTTTTTTCCCTTAAAACTAAGGTTTTAAATCTGAACCCAACTTTAGTTTTTCATTTCTTTTTTGGTTCCCCATCTGGTTTAAGGTTCTTTCTTTGCCTTCAGTCAAAGGTATTTGATCTGGGTCAACTCAGCTGCTCTGATTCCTCCAAATTGTTCCCTTCTTTTATTTGATATCTCTGAGATGGTTGTATATCTGGGATTTATTTACATTTTAGAGAAATTTAAAGAAGACGCTTTTGAGCTCGTTAGCTATGACGGGTAGCTGAGGTTTAGGATTTTTTTTTTTTTTTGGGTTTTCTATTTCTGGGTATATCTTTTTAGCGACTGTTACATTGATTGAGTTTTATCCTTCTTGGTAGTGGTTTTTCTTTTTTTTTGAAAGATTTGAAAAATGAGATGGGGAGTTCTAGCTAGTTTTGTGATTCAAGTAGTGGGTGTTTTTAGTGACATTTGAAATACTATTTATAGTAATTAAAGCTGCGATATTCTTCTATTCTTAAGCCAAGTATTTTAAGAATTATTTTCCTTTCCCTCCGTTAAAAAAATTAAAGAATTTGTTTGGGTTTTTAAAGTGTTACTGTTATTCTGTTGATGGTGTTGTTGGGATTCGACAGTTAAAGGGTTAGATTTGAAGCAAAGCTGAGAAAAATGGTAAGCCAAGTAAATTTGGTATTTTTTAATGTTTTAGATTGCTGAAAGTTCTACATTTTAGGGGGTTTGCTCATATTCTTTTAGAGGATTTTCCGGTGGGTATATGGTGACATCTTGAACAAAGGTTTGCTTCTTTCTTTGTTTGCAGATGAACATTCTCTGATGAGCAGATTGATGTTGGACTGTTGGAGTTTGCTATGGAAAAAAGGAAATGGTTGTGGAAGAGGAAGTCTTCTGAGAGGAGCCCCGGTGAAACTGAGAGTTCCGGATCGATTTCTTCGCTTTCTGAGAGATATTCCGATGATCAGGTAGGTGGATAACCTCCTCCTTAATTATGACCAGTTTTAATTATTGACTTTCAGAAAGCTTGATTTTTTTTTTTTTTGGTGTGTGGAATTGAATGTTGTTGGTTAATTTTTCTTTTGTCATGGCTTAATTGCTAGATTCTGATGCCATGCTCCCATTAATGTGAATTCTTGAGTTTTTCTGTTTGTATCAGTAATACATTTTACCTCTCATCTCCCTTACAAGGTTTCTTTCTATTGCCAGAAATCCCTTGATAACAGTTTTGACTTCTGCTCCTTTTGCTGTTAGTTGCTTGAAGTTCTTTTGCCTCAAGTCTGCTGCTTATCTCAATCAAACTTTTTTTGATCTGATTTTACACAACTATTTGCTTTCACGTCTTTGGCATTTAAGTGATTCATTCCCAGTCATTAAAATAGTATGAAAAGAGGAGATAAGTAGCATAAAGAAATAGTGTGAAGTTTGGTATGAGTTAAACTTCACATGCCGACCGGGGTGCTAAATGTTACACAACAACATGATGTGCCCTGGATAGTTGACAATTGTAGTGCTTGAAGAGTGAATAATTTTACAGTAACTTATCCTTTTCCAATATATCTTTTTCACATTACTAATCAGCTGTCAGAATATGCAAAGTTCTTTCTAATAATTTCTAATGAACTATTGATATAAATCTCCCAATTTAGATTTTTTTTTCTACTTGGGCGAAAGGTGAAAGTACACGAAGGCATATTAGGGTGTTAAATTTGTCTTTTAAGGTGCTTTTGGTATGATGTCTAGTGGTGCCATGAGGTTTATGGCATACAAATTAAATGATCTTAGTGGATAACGCATCATTGTAATTTGATAGCAAGCTTATTTTTCAACTAAATAGTAGCTTTTAGTTGAAATAGGTGGAGGTTAATGTAGAGAAACCTAAATGATTATTCAGGATGGTAATTTCTAAATCTACATGTTGATTGAAAGCATCTTGTGAAGCACAAACTAGACAGGTGGGAACAGTGTAGTTACAGACTTACAGTCTCATCTCCAGCTAAAGGTTTCCATGTTTCTGTTCTGGGATAGAGTCTGAGCTGCTTTGCTCTTCATAGTGATGGCTGCTTTACTAACAAAGATAAATTGTTGTACTTTTACAAAAGTATATAATTGGATGTCTTCACCTAAGATATGCTTTGTGGAACCAGATATCTCAGAAAAAGTGAATAAAATTTATATTTCCAAGGACATTAAAGCATTTACAATCAACAATGCTTTTTTGAGGAAAGAAAGGGAAGCACCTGCATATTAATCACCCCCCTTTTTAAGATGTTCTTTCTATTTGTTGCTTGCAAGCAATCTAAACCAATATTCTTTTTCTTTTATACTTCTATGGTAGAGTTAAATTGTGCTTGGTGTTTTCTATTAAGCTCCTCATTTTCTAATATTTAATCCAGAATCGAGTTGGTTTTTCCCAATTAAAATTGATTTTCATCTCTCTAATTGTTGAAGCAGGAGGCTTTCAAGGCATCACCTAATAATAACACACAATCACCTGGAGTGTCATCAAAGGCTTCAGCCAATTCTGAAGATGTTAACGATAGAATTAAGAGCTTGACAGAGAAATTATCAGCTGCTCTAGTTAATATTAGTGCCAAAGAGGACTTGGTGAAGCAACATGCCAAAGTTGCCGAAGAAGCTATTGCAGGTGTTACTTACACTTTCATGTTAGTTAACATGTTCAATATGGTTTATTCATTTTTCACATTCACCATTTTTCTCTTAGTTATAGTCTACTTACTATGTTTTTGTTTTTTTTTCCAAACTTTAGGTTGGGAAAAGGCTGAAAGTGAAGTAGTGGTATTAAAGCAAAAACTTGAGGCTGCTGTTCAGCAAAACTCAGCCCTAGAAGACAGGGTGAGCCATCTTGATGGAGCTCTCAAGGAATGTGTTAGGCAGCTAAGACAAGCAAGAGAGGAGCAGGAGCAGAAGGTCCATGAAGCTGTGGCAAAGACTACCCGGGATTGGGAAATGACCAAACTCAAACTTGAAAGCCGGTTCCTTGAGCTCCAAAATAAAGCTGAAGCCGTTAAGTCTGAGCCCCCTCCTCGCTTCAGTCCTGACCTTTGGCATAAGATTGAAGCTTTGGAAAAGGAAAATTCAGCCCTCAAGCTTGAGCTCTCATCTCAGTTGGAGGAGATGGAGATCAGAACAATTGAAAGGGACTTAAGCACCCAAGCAGCTGAAATAGCTAGCAAACAACACTTAGAGAGCATAAAGAAGGTAGGAAAGCTTGAAGCAGAGTGCCGAAAACTCAAAGCTATGACTTGTAAATCATCCTTGGTTAATGACCATAAATCCCAAGTGGCCTCCTCAATTCATGTTGAATCCCTCACTGATAGTCAATCCGACAGTGGAGAACGGCTTAATGTTGTGGAGATTGATACTTGCAAGATGAGTGACTTGGAGGCAAACAAAGGAGAACCAAGTTGTTCTGACTCATGGGCTTCAGCCTTAATTGCTGAACTTGATCAATTCAAAAATGGAAAGGTCATCAACAGAAATCCCCCCAGTTCTTCTATTGAGATTGATCTCATGGATGATTTTCTTGAGATGGAGCAACTTGCTGCATTGTCTGAAACCAAGAGTGAAAATAAATGTCTTGAATCAAAAGCTACTGCCAAACAATCTAATGATGGTGATAGCTCGTTGAAGTCTGAGCTTGAAGCCATGATTCATCGATCAGCAGAACTCGAAGAGAAGTTGGAGAAGATAGAAGTTGAGAAGGCTGAACTAGAAATTGCTCTTTCCAAAAGTCAAGAAAGTCTTGAAGCATCAGAACGACAGTTGAGGGACACTGAAATAGAATTGGAGGAGTTGCAAAGGGAGCTCTGCATGGCAAATGAAGCAAAGCAACATCTTGAGTCTCAACTCAGTAGCATGGAAACAGATGCAGAGACACTGTCAGCTAAGATTGACTCATTAGAAGCAGAAATTGAAAAGGAAAGGGCCTTGTCGGCACAAGTTTCAGTTAATGCAAATGAATCAAAGAAACTTCTTGAGTCTCAACTCATTAGCATTGAAGCAGAAGCTCGAACAATGTCTGCAAAGATTGATTCATTAGAAACAGAAGTTGAAAAGGAAAGGGCATTGTCAACACAAATTACAATCAAGTGTCAAGAATTGGAAGAAGAGCTGTCAAAGAAGAGACAGGAAGCTGAGTTCCAGCAAACTACAAGCTCAAACGTTGAATTGAAGATAAAACAGGTAACTCTTCAGTCTTCGTGCATTTACACTTTCTTAATGCGTCTCAATGTCCCAGTAATTATTGATTTACTAGAGAGTTTCAAAATTGTGGTCTATTCCATCTTTCTAATAGTCATGACTCATGAGACACTATGGCAGGAGGATTTGGCTGTAGCTGCTGGAAAACTTGCTGAGTGTCAAAAAACAATAGCATCTTTAGGGCAGCAATTGAAATCACTTGCAACACTCGAAGACTTCTTAATTGACACCATGAGCATACCAGAGTTCTCTGGAGGAGGATCATTGATTCCTAAAGCTGGTGGAGAACCTTGGAAATCACTTTCTAATGAAACATTTTCACTCAAAAGAGATCCAGAGTCTCCAAGAGTCAGTGCTGGCCATTCTGGTCCTTCAGTAAATAAGAACGATGGATACACACCTCCATCTTCATCCTCATCTTCATCAGTTGTGTCATCAAATCATGTTAGTTCAGAGAAGAACCGAAATGGATTTGCAAAATTTTTCACTCGAAGTAAGAACGGGATACAACTAGAAATTTAAGAGACTTAGATTTGGTGTAAAACAAAGAAATTGTTTTTCATTCGAAAGACAGGTTAAATGCTGTTTAATCACTATTAATTAGTTCACTTTTAGGTTGTCTTATTTATACATGAATGGTTGTCTGGACTCTGGATATAAAGTTTCAAATTGGAATTTTAGATTTCAAATGCTTGGGGTTATTCTTTCTGTAACATTAACTTGATAGCAAAATCCTTGTATGAAAAAGAATGCCTTTTCCTTTACTCTCTCCTTTTGCTTGACAGTGGCACTTCCAGTTTCCTGTTAGATTTTGGCCATGTTAGCTTTAAAAGAATAAAAAATGGGCCTGTAGCAAATAGGATAAGCAGCAATTTCTTGAAGTTATTTAGTTGTGGTTGATCATTTAATCCATTGTATTGCTTCAATATCGTTTGTGAAGGCTTGTAAATGAAGTTGCTGTCTAACCTGCAGGTTGCGGCTAATTTGATGTGTATTCTGTTATCTTTGGATTCTAAATTCTCAAAGCGGGAGTTTGTAAGTTTCTATGATCATTGTTCTTGGAAAAAGTAATCAAAGATCCATAAAATAATATAAAATAAAAACTACCAAGCAATTGTAAATTTTGATACAAAGATCATGTTTTTCAGTTGTATATAATTCATAATGACATATACTCATGCTAACAAAAATTAACCACATTCTGAACTGGATACATCTTCATGTGCGAAATCAGTGGAAAAAAATTGGTAAGTTTGACCTTTAGCGTAGTTTTTTTTTTTTATCTGTCAGTAATTCATGGCGTTTCTGATTACTCCGCTGGGGTTTTTTTTCTCTTTCTTGAAAACATTGAAGAGGTCAATGCCAAGAAAAGCGTTAAGCAAATTCATTCCAGCCATTCCAAAGAGGGCAAGTGGCCATTCAACACCCTTTTCAAACTTGGAAGCATCTTTGATTAACTTTACGGTTATCAGAATGTGAGATAAAAGCCTTCCGAAAACGAACATGATCCAATTAAGAAACCAATCTACCTTCACAATTCTGCTCTTGGCATCACGAACACCAGCCATCCGTCTCACTTTCCTCACATGTAGAAAGATGGAATGCAGCTGCACCATCAAAACAAGAATATCTTTAGTATTCTGCAACATCATCAACAACCTTGCTAGTTGCTACCTTTACTAGTAAAGATACTTGAATGCTTTCCAAATGTCGGGGCTCAGTTTTACTGCTACATTAGGCTCACGCCTTCAGGTTTCAATGCACCTTGAGACATGTCCATCTGAGGCTCATAAGTTAAAATTTTAATTATTTATCTTGAATTAAAAACAATTAATACTAAAATAATGTTTGATTTGCACACTTAAGAAGTCTCAATCTGGCATTTGCTATGTTCCTATACAAGTAAACCTGCACTAATGTAATGCCTAACACTTAAGCCATAATTCGTATAAATTTTTAGCAGGAAAGAAATTGAAACATACCTCACAGATGACAGTGACAATAAGGTAGCTGATGGTGATGTGTCGACACAACACGAGTGAAGCAAATAAGGAGTATTAGGTGATGCCTTAGAATGGCAGGGATAAAACCAGTATATAGTCGGTAAAGCAGCATATCCCACTGATCATATGCAAAGTAACCACATGAGAAGCACAGAGCCTAGCATGCCCATGGCCAAGTACCCTCAACAAGTTGTGTATGTTCAAACATCCTTTTTAAACCAGTTCTGAACCACTGATTAACCAAAATGAAGACCACTGCACAGAAAGTATATATCAAACTGAATTTTAAAAAGTTAATAACATAAGTAGCCCAATTAAAGAAAAAAAAAACTGTTCAGAAACAAAGGAATACCATAATATATGAGCATTTGATAAATTTATAATTTTATACCAACAAAATCAGTATTTTTAATCCTCTATCATTGGTGCACTACTATAATTATTGGTGATAATGAGTTGATTCATACATCTATCCTACAAAGATACATGCATATGCATGGCCAGAGATTCCTTTTTTTTTTAAAGTTTACATATTTATCTATGCCAATGCACTATCTTAGAACATCACTATCCTAAAGTGAAGTGAGTTCTTGCTTTTCTCCGTAATGTTTTTCCTCTCTTTATGCCACTAGAACCACCTTAAGAAGGATAGTTTACTCTGCTTCAACCCAGTCGGATCAAATTACACGCATAATAGCTCATACATATTTCCATTAAAACAATCATCAACAGAAATAATTGACCATTTTGTTATGGACAAGGACTACCGACTACCAACACCATACCCCTAATATTGATCTTACTAATTTAAGAAGTTATAAGATGTGCCAACTACCTTCAAAGATTACCCCCTTTTCAGATTGTACTTAGAGCTGCATTCAAGATTGGGCCTAAGCTAGCTTCAAGTGAAATTCTTAACAACACATTCATGTGTAAATATTTCAAGTTCATTTGAAGTCTTCAGTTTGTGCAATTTAATTTTTATGTTTCTTTTATAGTTGTTAATGTTGGTCACCAAATTAACTCTTAAATATGAAACACAACTGCAGCTCTTTGATACAAGAAAAAGCCTTTAATTCCAAAATATCCATCTTCTTATATCTTTTACATACCAAATTCTACATGCAAATTAAACAAGGATGATATGATATCTGCAAAATAGCTAACCAAATTCAACGCTGCAATTTTTTACACCTTTTCTATTCCCAAGAAAAACATATGCTTATACAGGAAGCCATATCTCTTCTAAAATTAATGAAAGCAGCAACAGGTAAACGACCCTTCAGCAGACAGAAAAGCTGAGCTCAGCAACCAAAAAAAAAAAAAAAAGAGCAAAAATAAACATGAAACAAGACAGGGTCAGGGAATAAGAAAAGAAACAAATAGCCAAGTCAGAAAAATAAAGGATAAATCAAAAAAGAAGAGAAAGAGAGGGAATGATGGGAACCTGAAGTGGAAGAAAGTGTTGAGTGAAGGAGAGAAAGACGGAGGTGATAACAAAGAGAGGGTCACGAGAGACGCAAAAACCCAATTCGCTATTTGGTAAAATCAACCACCAGCAACGATGAAAAGCTCTCTCCGCTTGTTAAACATGATTTCAAACAAAACAGAAACCAGCCATAGAAGAAGAGTTGCAGAAAAGAAAGTTGCAGCCTTGTTGCTGCTCGAACTTTGATATCTCCGAGCCATTGCTATGGCTCTTGTATGTAGGAAAAAACAGTAGTAAAAAGTGAAGAGAGAGAGAGAGAGAGAAGGAAAGAGAGACAATTGACACTTTGAAGGTTGATAGGCTGATAGCTTTAACTTTTGTTCGTTCGAAGTCGGGAGATTAGATTGCTTTTTCACCTGCAAACTTTTCTCCGCTTGGCCGCTTGTGGTTCTCTACGGAGGCTGCACTGTTGGACTAGCATTCAGAGTAATTTATTAATTTCCTAGTCGTTTCTATGTTCAAAAACAAGTAGGTAAATTTTGTTGGATTTTTAAGTTTTAAGCATAATTTAATACAAATTTATTAGTTTAAATAATAAACAATTCATCTAAAAATTTTTAACTTTACTGACAAAATTTATGTAATTACAAAACTATCTCTCAAACTTAAATTTATTGTATCTATATTACCTTATATAAAAAAAATATCTAAGGATTCTTAAATTTACACTTGTCTAATCTTTCTTTTTTTTTTCTCCATATTTTTTCCATCCAACGATTTTGATGGCTGAGCAAAATTGGAGATAGGTTGTCACCAACAAAATCTCACTCCCTTATTCTCCTATTGACGTTTTTCCATTCTCTTTTCTTTTTTCTCCTCTTCTTTCTCTCTTTACATCTTCATTTTTACTTTGCAACTAGTTTTAGGATTTCTCAATCTTCTTTCTTAGATTCTCGATTTCACTCTCTCTCTTTTTCAGATTTTACCCTTCCTTATTTTCTTAAGAAAGAAATCAAATAATGAATCATTTGGAAGAATAATAATTTGTTATTATTTGCTGCAGGCGAAGGCGACGTTGTAGGAGCAGCAATTAATAAACAAACAAAGAAGAATGCAGCAAGATATGGTATATATTTTGCTCAGAGAGAGCAATGGTGGTGCGAAACTCAGAGAGTTGGTATGTATTTTGCTTTTTTTCTTTTGATTTTCGTTTTCATTTTTTGTGCAATTTTAGGTCAAATTTTTTTGTTCTTTTGGTTCTTTAGTTAAATATGGGTTTTGTTTTTTTTGGGATAAATTTTGTGTTACAGACTTCGATTTCTTGAACAATTTTGTTATTGAAGAAAATTTTTTTGTTATTATGTTTTTTTGGTCTTTAATTTGTTTAAAATGTTTGTTGTGAGGTTTACATATTGTTTTTTTTTTTTTAGTTCAATTTACATGCTGTATGAAGGCAATAATCAGAAAAAAAAAAACAGAACTATGAAAAAGAACCGTGGAGTTGTTGTATTATATTTTTTCATAAAGTTTCTTATATGACTTTTATATGGATACATTGATATAGGCACCAAGAATATCTAGAACAAACTTAGTCAAGAGAGCCTCACGATCAGTTGCTAACATTGTAGCACAGCAAGCTTTGATTGCTCACTCGCAAGGGATTACGAAGAGCCTTGGAAACTTCTTGAATACATGGAAAGCAAGTTGTGTTAGTTTAGTATTTTACTTTTCCCATTTTTGTTTATTTCTATAATTTCTATGTTTTCTGCATAACGTTTACTCTCACATTCCAAAATGAACTTAATTCTTTTAATATGTCTTCAAGTTGGGTGTAATCTAATAAGTTGGAAGGAGGGGAAAATGTAAAAGTGCTACCATTCGCTATGTATATTTTGGCCACCTTTTGCCTGAGAATTAATGTTATTTGATTCCTTTATAGGGACTTCCATTCTTAGTCCGTAAGGTGTTTACCCAAATATTTTCATTCATCAATGTTTAACTATTCAACGGGTAAGAGTCCATACTGCTATTTAGTGCTTTATACTTCGTTTTTCTGCTATATGTAAAAAAAATTTTGATTTGTCATTTGAATACACTATTCTTTTGTAGCCTTTTCTTGAGGAGAGAGTGTTATTCATTCAGTAATGGTTAATATGTTAAAGCTGGATTGGCTGAGTTGGAACAATGGTGTTACAAGGCAACCGATGAAGTACCTTTGACTGCCTTCTAGTTCACTTTCTAGTTCTAGGATATGTACTTGCAAATTTTAAAAGGTATATAAATGCAGTATGCAAGTTATGAAAAAAAGATGATTAAATAAATTTATAGTGTTTTGGTTGAAATTTATAATGATTTAATAGATTATTTGATCAATATTAGAATGATGATTGAAACCATGGTGAAAATATAAAATGGTGGGAGCCTTTGGGAGTTCAATGTTTTGTTTGAGGAAATGAAACCTTATGTTTTCACCATGGTTTCAATAAACATTCCAAACCGAACATAGTTTGATGTATTGAAATGAAACATGGTTTCAATAAACATTCTAAACCAAACAACACAATCAAATGGTGAAAACATTCCAAACCATAAGTATAAGGATTAACATAGTTCTCACATAAAATTCTAGCTGTATCATGTACTAATAGGTTAAAACGTTATCAAGAACTACATAATTAGTGCAGTCAAAGATCATTAACCAAGTTGAAAAACAAAACCTTTTTGCATAAGTTCTTGAAAGAGTTAAAGTTGCAGACATGTAAATTTACACTAAAGTATGTCATGCACATTTTCTTTGATCAAAGAAAAAAACATGAAGCAAAAATCAATTAAACTTTAAAACAAATGAATTCTGACTTGCTTATCAATTTTAACAACTTCCATACAAGTTAGATACCTATTTGCTATCTATTATTCAGAAGAACTTGACATGACTAATAACTTCATTTGCAAAAGAGATATGCAACATAATGGACAAGTTAACAGATAAGTCATTACATTATTACTTGCTAGGTTTCTTATATTTGGACAGGTAAATCTAATAGACAAGTTGATTGATAAGAAAGCTATTTATCGAGCTTATAGTTTCAAATGTCATGACTTATGAGAATATAACAGATTGATAAGTTACTGATGTTATGAAAATTATCAGACATGTCCATAGAGATTACATGAACACATGTACATAGAGATTACATGAACACATGTAGAGGAAGAACTATCTGCTAAAAAGTCTTTAGCAAGTAGTAACGAGATGAAAAATAAAAAAAAATATCAAAAGGAAATATCAAAATCATCATGACTGCCAAACATAAAAGCACCTGCAGTAGAAAACATGTAAAATTATAAGGAATAAGGGTGCCCTATAACATATTTAAAAAACTGGTTAAGAACATGTCAATAATAGATTTCACTATTTTTCTAATCTTTAAAAAATATTAATAGTGACATCAAACATAGTTAAATGGATTGCAATTTCTAAAATCAATTTTTTGTTTTCAAGCACCCTTTCTTATGAACAAATAGAGAGCATGAAAACTATCTTTTAGAAAATGAAAATAGATAGTAATGAAAATGGAAAATGTTTTTCAAATACGAATGCATATTTTTTGTAATTTGAATTGTTATGAAACTTAGATTTGATTGTGTTGATTTTGATGGAATTTATGGGTCTCTATTTGCTATATCCAAACCCATGAATGTGAGATTTCTAAGAATATTTAATCATATTTAGTATTGTTTCTTCAATTCATTAATTAAAGAATGGTCATGTTGAAAGTTTCATCCTCTTCTTTATGGATTTTCAGGTGATTGTTTTCAGTATAACCAAGATTGATTATGTTAAATTGACAACTGATATCTGCACCAATTTGCAATTGACAACAAATCTAAACCCAGACAACCACTGCATTTTCATGAAAATTAATTTTAAGAAAAATTGAAAATGATTACATACAATGATAATTGGTAATTGCTTAAAACAATTTGTGAATAGGATAAGTTTTTAGCTCATAAGTACTGAATGTTTTAAAACACTTTCTTTTTAGCAATTATCCTTTTTCACAATTATTACTTTTAAAATGTTTACTTTTAACATTCTTTGCTTACTTTCGTAGCTCATTTAAGTTGTTATTTCTTTAACTTTTCTAATTAAATTAGTATTAAGTAATTAATTCATATTAATTGTATATATCACTTTAAGTTCCAACTCAATTATTCTAACAAACCGAGCTAAGCAGAGCCACTTGTACTAGTTTATATATAATGGATCACTAACAGAATGATCTATTTGTCATGTATAACCGAAAAGTCTAAGACGGATTATCAATTTTTAAAACTAATTAACTTATGTTGAATTCTGTTTAAAACTAAAAAATTAGAGTGAAATTTATCCAAAAGTTTCCTCTTTTTTTTTTATTTTTTTATTTTTACTATTGAATGCTCATTGGATCCATGTATTATGTCACTTTTATTAAAATTCACTATCTAAAGAATTAAAAATAATAATTAAATATTTTTTTGAAAAAAATTAAATATTCGAATTTATATTTTGTTAGATATTTTATCTTAAAATTAATTATATTATATCAAGACTTGCTTCACTAATAACAAAACATTAACTAGATCTAAAATTTAATTTAATCGATTTATGCAATCATCATGATATTCAATAAGTTTGAATTTTAAATTTTAATATTTATATTTTTTTCTCTTATCTTCATATTTTAAACTTTTTTATATCCCAAAAAATAAAGCACTAATTGTTAGATAATTGATTTTAGTCATTGCCATATCTATGTAGATCATTGCAATATGAGAATGAAAAGAAAAATAAAAAAATTCAAAGAAAATAGAATTTATAAAAAAATTATAAATAAAAATTCAAAAAAAAAATGGAAATTCCAAATTAAAAGATGTATATGAATTTTTTATAAAAAAATTCAAAACATATATGAAATTTTTATAAAAAAATCAAAATTAAAATTTTAAAATCAGCAAATTTACAAAATTTGGGGTTTGGACAACGTGACCTAGCCTCTAATTTAGAAACCTATAACATAAACTATCCATTGACATTTTTGAGATGGGAAAAATTCATCAAAGTTTCAGTTGCCTCTAATTAGAGAATCATGGATTCACTTGTCAATGTCTTGTACAGAAAATGATTAGTCTATTTTCCCAAAGTTTGCCACTTGATTTGATTGGACAGCACAAGGTTTCCAAGCCCCAGCTTTAACAAAGCAAATTTTAAAGTGAAAATGAACATAAAAAGATAAGAGAACAAATTTGGAAAAAAAAAAAAAAAAAAGAGAAAATATCTCTCATAACTCTTTTGTAAAATCAACTCACACTTGCAGTTCCAAACACAAAATGATCCAGCTTTGGTTATTGGGGTATATTATTTACAATTTTTTATTATAATATTATAATTATTTAATTATAATAAAAAATTATATAAAAATTCATCATTTTTAAATGTAAATTTCAAGTAAAATTTTAATAAATTTCACATAATTTTAAAATATTCTTTAACTGTTTTACATTGACATGAATGATTGTTGCTCCAAAATAAAACATAAATGAATGTCGATTGAGAAGAAAAAAAAAAAAAAACTTCTAAAAAGTAAGGTAAAAAGGAGGCCTTAATATTAGATTTATTCTAACCCTTTGGACAAGATTTTCAAGGCTTGAATTTGATTCAGTTCAACTCATAATATCAACTATATTAATGCATAATTATTTTTATTTAATTCTTGTTATAAAATATATTTATAAATGTTTTAATATTAAATAAATTTAAATGAGTAAGTCAAATTCGGACCAAGCTTGAGTTTTAAAGGAATAAATCCAACTTGACCCACTCTATCAATCCCATTTTTTTTAACTTTATGTTAAATTTTGGTTAATTTATTTACTTGTTTATTTAATTGATTTTTTAAAGTACTAGTTACATATTTAATATATTCTGAAAATATTATTTTAATGTGATTATAATTTTTATTATCATATGGAATTTTTATAAAAAAATACATTGAAGATGAAAGTGTTTACTTAATTTAATTAATTGGAAATGTATAAAATTCAGAATGAATATTAAAAATTAGGGATTAAAGGATAAACTATTTAATATTTTATAGTCCACGTTATGCTCAGCCAATAATAAATACTAATAATAAATTTCTTCGAAAAAAATAATGATAAATACTAATAAATAATATCTTAAAATATAACATAAGACACGTATTATAAAGCTAGAGTAGCTTGTGCTGATTAACATTTTATTCTCCACATAATTTTAGCATTTATTTTTCTCAAAATCCCTAATTAATTTATGAGTAGGCTAAAGTTTATCCCACACTTAACAAGCTATGGAACAGAGAATCACATTTTTATTTTTTTTTCTTATACTTTTCTTATAAAGATATTCCCTCATTAATTAAATTTAAAGAGTTTACAAAATAATTTGAGAATTTCTCTATTTTGTTAATATTAAAGGATAAAAGATTTAGTCAATTATTTTTATAAAAATATTAAATTTTAATAAAAAAAATTAAATATAAATTTTTAATAAAAACATGCATCAATTATTAAATTAAATATTTGAGTGCAATTATTCAGTAATTTTGAACTAATTAAAATTTAAATTCTAACAAGTGATCTTGAAACATAGTGTTGATGTCTTAAGAAATCCAAATATTTTTATGATTAAAGCAAATGAATGATTCAGATATTTTTTCTCATGTTAGAAAAAAGAACAAAAAAAAACCCCATTTTTACTATGAAAAGAACAATAAATGGAAGAGAAAAGATGAAAAAGCTTTTTGAAGAAAAAAACAAGGCAAAAAACACAAACGGATAGCCAGATCGAGAAAGATATCCAGAGGATCCGAGCTGGCAAGTAGCAGAGATATGAAAGCCCCCTGCACAAAAGCAAGGACGCTCTTCTCTCTCCGACCGTCAAAGCATGTGGAAACCCAACATGCCACGTGTACGACATTGCCGTCCACGTTTTTCCACGTGGCATCCCATGGGAGGCTTGCGAAGATCGCGCGCTATACCAACCTCTTATCTAACAAAATCCCCTTTGTTTTTGCTTATACATCTCTCTCTCTCTTTTTCTTTTTCTTCCTCTGCCACAAGCGGCTATTGAACATTCTTTTTGAAACACCATGACCGCCATAGCTGCTGCTGGTGCTTTGTCTTTGCCAATCTCTTTATGCAGATCATGCAAGATTAGTTCTAAAAAGGTATTTGTCTGCCTTTTTTATGGGAATAGTTTATCTGGGTAGTTGTTGAATTTTGAAGAAAATTTAGTTCTTACCAGCGGTTGAATTGTCACTTTTAGCTTTTTTTTTTTGGCTGTGAAGCCAGAAAGATTTGGTTTTTGATCTGTTTTTAAGCTACAAGTATCTGGGTCAATTCTAAATTTTATTTAAGTTGCATAATCCTTAAGTATATTGCATATTTTATTGGCTTCATATAGGCCCTTTCATGCACTAGTATACAATAAACTTAGTTCAAGTAAATGTATAAGATTTCCACTAAATTAATGTGGAAACTTTCTTATTTTAATAATTTAAATGAGCTTATTTATTTGTTAGTCTTTAGCTTGGATGGTGGTTTCAACCTTGGAAAACATTGATCTTTGTCTGTTTATCCTGCGTTAGTAATTTGGGTTATTACAAAATCCCCAGCCACTTGATCTGTGACTTATAGTTCGAGATTGGTGCAGTTTCAGGGCGTTAAAGGAGGCTTTAGGGTGTTTGCTACGTTTGGGGAGGAAAATAGCTTGGGGGATAAGAAGAGCCCGTGGGGCACGATCTTTGATGTGGAGGATCCAAGGTCTAAAGTTCCACAATGTAAAGGGAAGTTCTTAGATGTATATCAGGCATTGGAAGTGGCTAGATATGATATTCAGTACTGTGATTGGCGGGCTCGGCAAGATTTACTCACAATCATGCTTCTTCATGAAAAGGTCTTCTTCAATTCAACCTGATATTCATCTTTGTGAGCACTTAGAAGTTGTGCTGCTTGTACAAGTTGTACAATTTACTTCTTGACCTGTGTTTTGAACTTTTGATTTAGTTTTTAGTTATTTTTGACAAAGAAATCTGCGTTTATGATGTGTTTAGTGTTTACCTAATAATTTTTTCAATTTAATCTTTTGGGAAGTTTTTGTTGCTTTATTACGGTAGTACTTCTTACTTTGGTTGGATTTGGTTGTAGGTAGTGGAAGTGTTGAATCCTCTAGCACGTGAATACAAGTCTATTGGCACCATGAAAAAAGAGCTTGCCGAATTGCAGGGAGAACTAGCACAAGCTCACAAACAGGTAGACAAAATTAGCAGTTAATTGTGATTCTTATAATTTAATTTGGATGTCGATGCTGCATCTACAAGATACATAGATTGATCCAATGATTCTGTCCAACTGATTAGACGCTTACCTTTTCTGTTTCCAACAAAATAATCAGAGTAAGACTTGATTTAATTACCATAAGTATCATTTATAATCGACAAAGGAATAATCACAGGAGGTCCCAACTCTGGTGTGATAGCCAATTTTGATTCTGATCCAAGAGAAATAACAGGTACATATGTCTGAAGCAAGGGTTTCTGCTGCTTTGGATAAACTAGCTTACATGGAGGAGTTGGTTAACGATAAGCTGCTTGAAGATAGAACCATAACAGAGTCCAATGTAGCATCCCCTTCTTCTAGTACGCCAACACAATCTCTGGATTCTTTGAAGAGGAAGTTGCCCCAGAAAAGCTTGGATGTGTCAGGTCCAGTTCAACCATATCACCCTCGCTTGAAGAATTTCTGGTATCCTGTTGCTTTCTCCACTGATCTGAAGGATGACACTATGGTAAGCTATAGTTCAGAAATATAAGATTGCTTATCATCTCAATATTGATCATTTTATACCATGTCACAACATATTGACATATATCCTTATTATAAATCAGGTTGATAGGCACCAGTGCTTCCTTTTATTTTTGGTTACTTATGGCTGGCAATTCACTTAGCTATCAGAACTATGAGATTGTGTTCTTTGATGGGGTTACATGGCGATTTTGTGGTTTTCATTGCCCAACTAGTTAACATATGTCCTCATACTAATATCTTGTTACTTCTCATTCCAGATTCCAATCGATTGCTTTGAGGAGCCATGGGTACTTTTTCGTGGAAAAGATGGGAATCCAGGATGTGTCCAGAACACCTGTGCACATAGAGCATGTCCTCTTCACCTTGGTTCAGTAAATGAGGGTCGTATCCAATGTCCCTACCATGGTTAGTAAGAGTTTAGGAAGTTTACATTTTACAAGCTCTCGTTATCATATATTTCTGAAAAAGCGACACATGTATCAATGAATGATTAACATGTTATATATGCTTGGAATGACATTAAGGCTTTCAATCTGTTTAGCAAATAGTTGTGTAAAATTTTCTAATTCTTGAAACGTTTTTTGATATATCAGGGTGGGAATACACAACGGATGGGAAATGTGAAAAAATGCCATCTACACGATTACTTAATGTGAAGATAAGGTCATTGACATGCCTTGAGCAAGAGGGAATGATCTGGATTTGGCCTGGTGATGACCCTCCGACAGCAACCCTTCCTTCCTTACAACCTCCTTCTGGATTTGAAATTCATGCTGAGGTATGCTTGAGATGTTTTCAAACACTATTGTAAATGCAAGAAACATGTGAACTTTTTTTAAGTAAAAGTCCCCACTATCTCACCTCAGTTTTTTTTTTTTTTTTAATATGCTGATAAATGACAGATTGTCATGGAACTTCCAGTTGAACATGGACTACTTTTGGATAACCTTTTGGATCTTGCTCATGCTCCTTTTACTCACACTTCCACATTTGCCAAGGGATGGAATGTTCCCAGGTTTGTTTCTGGAATTCTTATTTGCATGTCCACCACAACAGAACCTACCTTTCTTTCTGGTGGGTCAAAAAACTGGGTGTTGTAGCTTTCAATCGATGACTCCTCTAAATAACTTGCACATTAGAAGTACAGATGGACTAGATGCTAACAATGTAAACGTATATATTTTGAATATATGATCTTACTTACCGTGTTTAATCTGAACATCTCAGTCTGGTGAAGTTTTTGACACCGGCATCTGGTCTCCAAGGATACTGGGACCCTTATCCCATTGATATGGAATTTCGACCACCTTGTATGGTGCTATCTACCATTGGGATATCGAAGCCTGGGAAACTGGAAGGACAGAGTACCAAGGAATGCACAACACACCTTCACCAGCTTCATGTTTGCTTACCTTCATCAAGAAAGAAGACAAGACTATTATATAGAATGTCACTAGATTTTGCTCCCATTTTGAAGCACATTCCCTTTATACATTATTTATGGAGGCACTTTGCGGAACAGGTAAAAGAAATCTTATTTTTCCATTCTTTGGGTAGTCGGTTTGTGGTTTTAGAGTAGTGAAATTCACATAAATTACTTGCTGAAAACCTACGAGAAATCCTCCTTGGTTGTTTGTGTGAATGACTTGCTGAAAAGCAATAGTAGTAATTTTTTTTTTTTTTGGTACAAAGGAGGTGTAGTTTAAGAATAGGAAAAAAGATTGCAGGTGTTAGAATTTGAACTCCTATTTGTCACTAATACTTCATCCTGCTTTTTATGCATAATCAATACAGGTCTTGAATGAGGATCTACGACTTGTAATTGGCCAGCAAGAACGTATGGTTAATGGGGCAAATGTCTGGAATTGGCCGGTAGCCTATGATAAGCTAGGAGTGAGGTACAGATTGTGGAGAGATGCTGTTGAACGGGGAGCTAAACAATTACCCTTCAGCAAACCAATGTAAACTTCAAGATTTTTAACTCCAGCAACCAATTTAACATACCTTCTCACATTGTCTGGACCGACTCTTGCACTCTCAAACATGCTCAGTAAGCGATCTACTACAATCAAAGATACTTCGAAGGTTTGGCGTTGGCACATTGAGGACAATTCAGCGGTAACTGTGTATTGATCTGAGACAGATTCTCGAGTTGGTCTATAACACAAGCCATTGTAAAATAATGATAACTGTACAATGCATTTATAGTTTGTGTACAGTTAAATCCCCCCCTCTTTTTTTTTAATCCTTCCCCGGACCAGAGAAATAGATCAGAAATTTTGGCCTTAAGAACTTAGAAGCGAATGTTAATCTCTTGTACTATAATAACTGATGTTCAATGAAAGATTTGCATTTGACATTCTCAAACTCATCACCATCTGATCTGACCTTAACAACCGAAGGCTCTGGAAACTGTTTTTTGATTTGGAACATTCTATTTCTATGAAATACTAAACAAATTCCAACACCAGAAGCTGTTATACTATTGATTAGAGTCAAAACATAAAAAATTCCATTACCTGTTACAGTTGCCACTTTCAACAGTTACTGATAAAAAATGAAAAGGATTACTCTTTCCTAAAGAACCATTAATTTGTTAATTCATTTCAATTTTCAATAGCATTTTCTCAACAAACAAACGAAAACCTTGCATCTCTCAACTTTTTTTCATAGAATAGTATGAAGAAAAAGAAAAGTCCCATGAAACTAAAAAAAAACTATTTACTAAACCAACACTTTATTACCAAACAGACAGTTCAAAAGGAGAAAAAGAAAATTCTACAATCAACCAACCAAGTCCTTATTCCAATATCAGAGTCTTGGGAAAATTAGATAGCAGTTCCAATATCAGAGTCTTGGGAAAATTAGATAGCAGTTCCAATATCAGAGTCTCGGGAAAATTAGATAGCAGAACCACAAAAGGGGCAGAATCTGAACTCAGCCTCAACAAGCTGATCACAAAAACGGCAACGCAAACCCTCTAAAATCGCAGATGATGAATCGGGCGGTGGGAAACACATATGCTGAGGGAAGAAAAGTTTGCAGTTGTTACAATGCATGACAGGCTCTTTTCCAGGCCATCTCCAAACGGGCACAAAGAAAAGCTTCAACGCTTTCTCGTATTCAACAAGATCAGCTCTTGAATTACAGTATATGCAACTGCCCACGCCTGATTTCAGCACTTCCCTCACCTGTTGCTCTAATCCACCCACAAAGAAAAAAAACATTTTTTTTTGTTTCTCTTTGTGTTGTGGGGTTTTCTGGTTTTGGCTTTAATGAAAATGAAAAATTGAAGGGGAACATTCATATAAAATTTTTGGGCAGTGTAAGCTTTCTAGAAATGGCATAAAGATTTTGGGCAGTGTAAGGTTCTAGAAATGGGAAGTGGTTTGGTGTACATCAATTGCAGGTTCTAGAAATGGGTAGTGGTTTGGTGTACATCAATGGCTTGGGCTTGGGCTGGATCAAGCTCGATTGATATTTGTAAATGTGAAGTTTGGGTTCCGAAAAAGATTTTTTAAAATATTATATTATTATATAATATTAAATTAATGTAATTTAATTTTCAATCAAAATCATAAAGCTATTCTACTTAATTTAACACTAACTAATATGTAAGCCCTTATTTCATTATAAGATTTATAATATTTTATCTATCACATACTGAGAAAGATTTTTAAGAAAAATTAAAACTGCAATTGAATAATAAAAATATTTTTTATTTTTATTTTTTAAAAACGACTTTTATTTTTTATTTTCTAAAATTATAGTTGTTATAATGCATGACAGGCTCTTTTTCAGGCCATCTCCAAACGGGCACAAAGAAAAGCTTCAACGTTTTTTGGTGTTTAACAAAATCAGCTCTTAAATTACAGTATATGCAACTGCCCACACCTGATTTCAGCACTTGCCTCACCTGTTGCTCTAATCCACTCACACTATTGTTTGAAGGTTTTGTGTTGGGTTTTGTGGTTTCGCCTTTTATTGATGAAAATGAAGAATTGAGGGGTTGAGGAACGTCCATATATGCTAAGTTCCGGATGCTTCTGTGCTTGGCATAAAGATTTTGGACAGTATAAGGTTCTAGAAATGGCATAAAGATTTTGGGAAGTGTAAGGTTCTAGAAATGGGTAGTGATTTGGTGTATATCGATGGTTTGGGTTTGGGTCGGATCGAGCTCGATTGATATTTGCAAATGTGAAGTTTGAGTCGCTAAAAGGATTTTTTAAAATATTATATTATTATATAATATTAAATTAATGCAATTTAATTTTTAATCTTAATCGTAAAGCTATTCTACTTAATTTATCATTAACCAGTATGCAGGCCCGTGCTTAATTATGGGAGTTAAATATTTTACCTATCACATATTAATAAAGATTTTTTAGAGAAATTAAAGCTGCGATTGGGTAATAAAAAAATCTACAATTTTTTATAAAAACAAACAACATTAAATATATAAAGATAAAATTTAATAAAATTAAAAACAATAGGTTAGATATAATATTAAATTAAAATATAATAATAAATGGACCAAAATTTCAAAAAATTAAGATTTTCTTTTATGACATTGTTGCTTGAAATTTTTTTCTCTTATTTTGATATTTAATTCTCTCACTTTTTATTTATTTTGTTTGAACTCAATAATTTCAAAGTTCATAAAAATAATATCACATTTCAAAATGAGACTTGAAAAATACATATGGGTGAGATTTAACTATGGATTCACAAATACCATGAGAAATGTGGTCTTTGAATTATATTCAAAAATTATGTATCGAAAGCAAAGGTTATGATTTTTATTAGGAACATAAATGATATATTAATATTCATAAGTTATTTAAGTTTGATTCGAATAAAATTTGAATTCAATTCAATTATTATTAAATCAAATTAGAATTTGAATAGCTCGACTCATCGATCGAGTCAAATTTAAATATTTTTATACTCGATTCGTGTAGCTCACGAGCTTCATCGAGTTTTCATATTTAAATATATTTTTATTATTTTAATTAATAAAATATCTCAAACTTGAGTTCGAGTTCCAACATAAATAATTAAACTTTTGTCGAATATAAAAATTAAACTTATTTTTACATATTAATTGAGTCTAATCAAATGAATTCGAGTAGTTTAATTTTTATCTCGTGTTACGCGTAAGCTAAAAAAATAAAACTTGATCAAGTTTGAGCCGAGTTTTGAGTTTTGAATTTCGAATTGAATTCAAACTTAAATTTAATATTGTATCGACTTAAACTCTATCAATTACACTCATAATTTTTATTAATTTTTTAATTATATTTTTTTATATCAAAACGTGATCTTTACTAACTATTCACATGAGAAATCTTTCACATACTTTTCCCTCATTCGGTTAAGGCCAAAAATAAATATTTCTCTTTTTTTTTTCAAATATTTTTAGAAAACAAAAAAAAATTAAAAAGAAAAAAAAATAAAATCATGAAGCTGTCACGTGACACTCTAAATAAAAAATCTTTCTATATTTTTAAAATTTATTTTAGGATTACAAATAAATGATTGGTTCAATTGATTATGCTCGTTTTTCTCGATAAAGAGGCCTTAAGTTCAAATCTTGTTGATGATCATTTGTTAAAATCATTTCAAACGCACTACCTAATAATTACAATACATCTTATCTTAACTTAAGAGACTAAACTATGTTATTGATATCACGAAGTATTGAGGAAAATTATCACCTCAAAAAACTAGAGCACCATTTAAAACTTAAAAAATGAAGTTACTAAATCAACATCGTAATACCAAAACACAATACCTCATACAAATTAAAATTCCCTAAACTCCTTATTCCACACATCAAAATAGAAGATTCTCACCAAGTGCCCTCTCCCCAAGGGAAAATACTTAGTTAAGTCACTAAAACGACAACGGAAAGCAAAAGTAGATGATGAATCAATCTCTTGGAAGATGGACAAGATAAGTTCTGATATAAGTAAAGCTTTGCAGTTGTTACAATCCATGAGTATGAATGAAGAAAAGCTTGAGCACACTCCATTTTTGGCCACATTGCAAATCTGATTTACCTTCAAGGTGATGATGAAAATGTTGCTGGCAACGTACGTTAATTGCTAGCATACGAATTTACCAGCATCACAAAAACGTTCTTTAACACAAACAATTAACTTCAAGGAATAATGCTACTCAGTTGAAGCAATTCATACTTTTTTGTCCATTATTTTGATTTTACAAAATAAATCCTAACGTGAGGATAATAGTAGAAATTATGAATATTGAAATTTAAACTCTCAACTTGATAAATATTATTTTTTTAAAATAACTATACGAACCAATAAATTATTCTCTTGAGTTATTTTTCCGCTACTTTTCAATACCGAAAGTTTAACACAAAACTTCAACACTGAAAGCTTACATAAAACATGTCTTTCTTCCTAGAATACCTCGTACGAATGAACTAGGGTGTACAATTTGACCATCCCAGTTCCAAATCAGGTTTCAAATGCAAACATAGAATAAAGCACGCAGCAAGCTATAGATGGTTATGCTAACATACAAAATTCCGTTTAAACGGTTTTTCACTTTCTTTTGGGGTCAGGCATCATTTTTTTACAAATCTAGAAACCATAGCCAAATGACTATAGACGGAGAGACACAAACAAGAATACGATATGATATCTACTCTCTTACATAGATTCTGTTTATCCATTTTCACCACTCTTTTTCAGGTGAATGTTTAGTCTTGCATAAAAATGAGGGGCAAACAAAAAATAAAACAAAATAACAGGGATACACTCCGAGAGTCAGGTAACAAAAATCTGAACATATGTTTATTACTTAAAAGTAAACTCACCCCTGTAATATCAAGTTCCTCTCTTTAGCAAAACTCAGCCGAAATTTCTGTTCTGGAACTAAATAATTGATTGAGCTCCTCCAAGTGCATCAGAAAATGTTGGATGATCATAACTTGTGAATCAAACTGAAGAAGCATAAAACACTGATAAAACTCACTCAGAATTGCCGCTCAATATGTACAAGAAACTCGGACTAGGAGGCCACTCAGATTCTTGTCATCTGACTCGTAACTTTTTGCATTGTGCTCCATTGCAATCCCAAATAAAAATCTGATACCTGAGAGCTGAACTTGGGAAACTTGAAACTATCATGACATTTTCATTTGGATTTGTCGATGAATATGTACAAGAAACTCAACATAAGAGGGTCCACTTGCATTCTTGTCTTCTACCATGCATGAGAAGAAAAGCAGTCCTGAAAATGTAACAATTACATCATGAGAATGTCATAATATAGTTGCCTCTTTTTCTAAAATAAAAATCATAACAAAATTATTCTGACAATAAGAAATCTGCAAGCATAGAAGCAAATAGTGCAAAAGCTATTTGCTTCATTGTCACAAAAACAAAGCAAACATTTTTGGACACCCAGAAAACACCTAGTCTCCCTCTCCAATTACATAGAATGAGAAAACTTTAAATGAATGAAGCACGTTGAGAGGATTTTGGAGTAGGTGTGAATTATACAAAAAGGAAAGTGGAGAACAAAACAAAAAAAAAAAAAAAAAAAAAAGAAAGAAAAAGGACTATGTAAGAGAAATCCATGGCTAATTAGGTTAAATATTCCACACAGGTTCTTTATCAAGCAGTACCATAGTTTGTATTCTAGTCACTCACCTGATGGATCCCCCTTCTTGCACAGTTTCAAGCTGCAAAAGAATATAAAGATAAAATGCATTAAACAGATAAATCTACTCCATTTTTTTATGAAAGAGATTGAATAAACCTTTCTTTTAGGAAAAGAATAACACCAAAGAACCATTAATCATACCGAAGGTAAGAACATCTTTGGCGCCGAATAACATTTACTACATCGTTGAACTTCTTTGATAATGGATTGTCATATTGCTGCATCACAAACTGGACATGCAGAAATGTTGCAAAAAGGGCATAAGTGTCTTTACAAGGTAGATGAAAGGGTCAAAACACAGAATAAAGCTGAAAATATACATTATGAACATAGACACCACAAATTAATGTTCCCATCCTTTTCAATAGTTTTCCTTTTCTTTTTCCTTTCCCACCTTTTCTTTCTGACATATTACAGGAGACAACCCTAATCCAGTAATCTTGAAACTTGAATCCAAGGAACTCATTTCAATGTCATACCATTCAGTCATCAAGAACAACACATTTCAAGACTCTTCTCATCCAATCCAACCACTTACTCCATAAATCACCAAGGGGAATTCATATTATTAAATGGAAGGAAAAGAAAACCGAGCATTTAGACAAAATATCATCATACACGGAGTGTAAGAGCTATTTTGAACCAAAACATTGATGTGGTCAATTTAATATATGATGGGCAAGTTGATTTAAGTATTTAAATAGTGAATTCATTTTTTAAAAAAATAGGGTAATGAAATATCCTAAATTTGCTCATATTGCAGCAAATACAAAACCTACTAGTCTGGAAAAACACTTTCAGGTGTTCAATGCTTTATGTGTGATTATGTTCACAATTCACAAGTTGTTTCTTATAAATTAAACAGTTAATTAGGATTTTAATAGACATACACACTCCAAAAGGAATTAAAACAAAATACCTGAGTGGGGACCTCATCCACTGAGGTAAATCCAAAAAGTTGTTGCAAGACACTTGAATCCACTGAGCTCCCAAAATATATTAAAGCATCCTCACCATTCTCAAGAAGATAAATTCCATCATCACTGACATGTTCACTAGAAAGTGGGATTATAGGAGGAAGAACAGACTCATCCCCGTCCTGTCCAACAAGCAGAAAATTCCGTTAGCATTGAAACACTCTGGACTGTAAGCCAACTAGAAATTTTTACCTTTGAAATAAGGTTGTGGACGGCAAACATCCTGGAATAAACCAGTGGGACTGCCAAAGGAGTAGAAAGGTAGGAAACATAATTGAACCAGAAGGAACGATCATCTATTCTGCCGTCATTTCGCAACCCTGTACTCTTGATTAACGCTGTAAGAAAAAAAATTATCACCAATGAAAAATATTTCAATTTTTTCTTAAGATGACCCAATTTCTGCCACAATATTTGCCAAAATGGAAGAGAATATGAAGTTTGAAGATGGAGGTTAGCTCAAAATAATAATAAAGGAAGAGGATAAGATATGGAATAATCTAGAAACTAGGAATCAGGTAGATAATTAGCAACAAGAACCGTATATACCAAGGGTGTATAGAGGAAGAAGCTTGAGAGCCTCAGGAAGAATAAGCTGTCCAGATGATGATACTGTGGCGCAAAATTTACGATAAGAAAGCAGAATGTTGATGCACAGATTTGTCACTTGCTCCCTCACTTGCATGAGCGGGCTTGTAGGAATTTCAATGGCAGCTGCAGTCAAAGTAAATTAGAAAAAAACAATACATGGTCAGTATTCTAGCATATCAAATTAACGATACTGGGAAGAAAATTGCAAGAAAATTATTCAGATAAAATAACCAAATAAACCCTCATCCATAAGGAAAGGATCAATCATTATTTGAAAAACAATGCGGAAGAGCATGAGGCAGAGCAAACATGTGATGAGAGGGAAAAGAACGACTAACAGAACCAATTAACATGCACAACCAATTCACCAAATAGGGAAAAGAAAGTAAAGAAAGATGTAAAATGCAGACTCAAATACCTTGCTTTAAGAAACACGCAAATTGAGCATCCAAGTCAGCTGAGCGAAACAAATTACTCAGCATATTTGTGCATGGCAAGGATAGGTTTGTGACTCGAATTCTTCTTTGGCCATAAACAGTGGTATAGAGAAGCGCACACTGGAAAGTAAAAGCCAGAATATTATAGAAGCATCAGAATTCAGAACTCTCAACCTCTCGATGCTAACAAATAAATGTAAGAAGCATGATGGACGATAAAAATTCAGACACCATTAGGTTAGTACCTGAAAAGCACATTCAGAACCATCTTGTAATTTGTCATCATGCTTTAAGGTTACTAATATACATTTGTCACAGTCAATCTGCATAACAGAGGATTGGTCATGAGTGAAACATATTGATATAGATAAAAAACTCAAAATCTGCTCAGGCAAAAGTTAACCATGTAAATAAGCCCTCATAGCAGTAATACATGTAAAATGTCTTTCAAGAATATTATATATATATATATATATATATATAAAAGAAGCAAAGTTACCAAATTCATGAGCTAAATTATTATGTCAGACAAAAGCACAAAATAACATAAATGGCAGGAGACAAGTGTTGAATAAAATATCTCATTATGGAATCAGTTATATGATACTAAATATGAAAACTAGATCAAAATCTCTGAAGATAAGCATTGCTATACCAGTATGTAGATCTGATGCTTAATTTTTCTTTAAGTAACCATGTTACACACATGCAACACCTAAAAGTGGACATCAATTATGAAGATATAACTCTTTAATCAGAAGGAAAACCTAAGGGAAATTAGAACATATCCCTATCCGCCACATAGCCATGCATGAAAATATCTCAAGTCCAACAAAGCAAACCAACTACCCGGAAGCAGTTATACATCTCATTCAATAAGTCATCATTCATCTCCATAGGTCATTTATAGCGCAATTATAAGATTGACTTAAATCACAACTATGAGAAAATATAAAATATTTTCACTTAATAATTCAAGAGTCATTGATTGGATTTCAAACTCCTGGGAGAATGTAACCAATATTAATAAATTCTTCAACACATCAATCTACAAAAGAAAACAATATTCACCAGACTCGCAAAATTATATCCCAGATGTTTAATCTAGCATAGTTTCTAACTCTTTCTTCCCTTTTTTTCCCTTTCTTTTTACTTTTACTTAGGATTTGCTAATCATTGTTGTTCAAAGCAAAACATTGAGTAGTAAATAATCACCATTGTGAAACTTATATTTTCCTAAGGTTAACCAAACAGTGCCAGCATTTATGGTTGACACTTTTCAATCATGCTTTAAGTCATGAACTTATCAAAATAATTCGTGGTACAGAAGATAAAAGACATTAATGAGAAATATAAGACCAAGTATTTTTCAAAACGAGAACAAACCCCAGGTAGGTCAATGTCAGTTGGAATGCGTTTGCAAAAGTTTCCAGAGTAATCTTGAACTTGAATACCCTACAAGTATTTAAGGGGAGGAAAATGATTGAAATAGGGTTAAATTGCCATCATAATGTGATGAAGTCAATTATCAATATTTCACTAATAAAACGGAGCAAAACATCAGAAAACATTACCTGGCTGCATCTCACACGCATGACAGCCTCAAAACCTTGGGGCCTAGTGATGTTCCATCTAAGGTCATTGTAGAGCTTTGCAGAATCAGATACAGCAGAGAAGGGGTAATAATAATACACCTGGAATTTAGAGAAAATGCGTGTTTGAAATGTGAGTCTTCCACTCAAGAAATAACTCTGTAGTCCTGATACCGAAGACCTCTTACAAAGAAGTTCAACAAGTACAGATTTGATGGTGAATGATAAAGACATCAATATAGAGTCAGGCTCTCAAGTTTCACCAAAGCATACATCACGTGAGTTATTTTGTTGAGTTAGCACTGTGATAAGGACAGTGAACAAGTAGGTGGAGGATGACAACAACAAGATCACTATGACAAGGTAATGCAGTTTATCAAAAAAATGGAGAATTAAGTAAGGTAACTTTTTATCTAACAAAGAAAGGAAGTTGTCACTCATCCATCATTTTTTTTTTAATATTTACTGTTCAGATGCACCTCATCCATGGTTTAGCACAGTTTAACCTTGGAAACTGAAGCATATAATGGAACTCAGCAGGCTACATATATAATAATTTGGAAGTGGTTGTGCAGATTCCACAAGTTAGGAATCCAAAAGAAAAGTGTAGAATCATCAGAAAACCAAGCCTCTTCTCACTTAAGAAACAAACTTGAATTGATAACCAGATCTAAAGTACTAAGAGGTCCCAATAGGCACCGACATAAAAAGAAATATTGATGTGCCATGCAATAGAAAATTTTAAAGCACCCAGCCTACAAGCAAGGTTTGCAACCTAGTGCACTTTGCAAACTTCAAAATGTGTTTTTTCAACATGCTGGCTTCCTTAAAACTAATTAATGATGAATGCGAATTTGAGCATAGCTGCACGCTTGAGCTCACAATAGGTACTTTGGTGGAT
This sequence comes from Durio zibethinus, assembly GCF_047325235.1. Lineage (NCBI taxonomy): Eukaryota > Viridiplantae > Streptophyta > Magnoliopsida > Malvales > Malvaceae > Durio > Durio zibethinus. The sequence goes on from NC_143181.1 coordinate 5,446,358, forward strand.
GGATTACTAGTAATAGAAAATGTACTCCCTCCATTTACATTATTATATTGTTTCACATTTTAAAGCAAATTGGTCTCAACATTTTTATTAAAACATTTTATATTTTAAGTCAAAAGAATTATTCTGAAAAGCTTGAAGAGGAGGGTGTACATGAAAATTTTCAATTTAAAGTTAGAGAAACTTAAAATTTAAATTGAGAGAACAGCACAGGTGGAACTTCAATGTGAAGTAGAGAGTATAACAAACAACTTCTACTTCACCATTTCAATTTGAGTTAAGCATGGGTAGTAGAAGATAACAATTTGTATTAAATTATCAGGCAGTGATACAGGAAAAAATAAGATAAATATTAGTTAATACCTGGCCTCCAGTTGTTCTTGGGATGACAGAGATGGAAGCAATGTCTATATAAGTCTGAGTAGTGACAAATATATCAACACAGACCTGCCATGTGTTGCAATATAAAGAGCATGCTCAAAAAATTCAGTCATAGCCTGAGATTATATAACCAGTATGAATTTCAATAAGCATTCGTCAGGCAAATTGTTTTATCACATTACAATGATATCAAGCAGAAAAGAAATTACTTAAGGTCTACCTGAAACTCAGCAAACTCAATTGCCATTGTCTTGAGAACTTTGTCCGCTGGTTGCAGTAACTTATGAGCCTCCTGATCAAACAGAAATGAAAAAATTTTAAAACAGAAGCACAATGCCATCCATTGAATAAAAATAGTTCCTGCTTTGGTTACAAATATTATTAAATTCATTATACAAACAAATGTATCACTGTAGGTTCAATATGAAAAGCAGAAAAATAAGAGACTAATAATTGAAATGCTGATAGGTAGAAGGTAAATTCATTTAATGAATAGTATGGATGAAATTTTTTTTTCTTCTTTGTCTCAGAAGGGGACGGACACACAGCCACTGTCAAGTGAAAGTCATAACTCCACCACAAAAATGGTTATATGAGATAAATCAAGTATAATCCATAAGCACTCCCAAAATGGCCTAAACACCTACCAACTATATAGAAAAAATACAAAAAATAAAAGCCGAGTCAGTTGCCTTGCAACAATATCACTTTTTGGTTAGGAAAAGTGGAACATGAGACAAGCATGATATTAAAAGAAGATTATCAATATCTTCATCTAGAAGAACAGGGAAGCATTTCTACTAATAAATCAGAAAACAGATTCATCAGGTTTATAATAAATCAAATTTCATGTAGTAACTACCCCAATCTTCTGAAAAACATGAAAGAATCAATCTGTAAATGCTAAACAGTAAACAGATAAAGCAGGTTTCAGTGATCAGATGTAACAGTTATAACTCAGACATCAGACAAACAAACAGAAGGTTCCACATTTCAGCTGTAATTGTGATGGGATAACCACATCTCCATCTAAAAAAAATTTGCTGCACTATAATTCAAGTAAAAACAGACATGGAGGAAACAATTTCAAAAATATGCAAACCTTTTCACCAGCAGAGATGTTAGTTCTCCCTTCAGCCTCCCTAGAAGAAAGGGCACCAATGCCAACTGATGGCAAGACTGTCAGACAGAAATTATACGTTCATTAGAGATGGTAGTAAATGATATAGTAACTTCTATGGTATAAGAACCATATGATACACATGTCAAAACATGCAAATGTTGTATGGATATATGAGCTTGCCTGACTGAAATACTAGAAGCTTCCCCCCAGTACTTTTCATGGCCAAGAATGCAGCCTGAAATATAAACAGAATAGTGAGATATCAACATCTACACTTTAAACATACAGGAATTGATATACATCCTAAATTATCACCAAGCATTATTAACTTTATAGATAAAAATAAAAGTCTTATTTTGATCAGTCCAACACCTTTCTCCATCAAGTATAACCAGCGGCCAAAACCCCAAAACCTCAAAGCAAGCTAAAGTTAACAATCATAATTTGTTTAAGAAGCATAAGTTAAGTTTCTTGCCTTTTAAACATTGAACTAAACCCCCTTTGTTAGATATTCATAACTATAAACCAATGTATTTTCTTACCTTGAAAAAAGATTAACCTATCACAAAAACCCTGTGGTTCTAGATGCTATTGAATAGTAGATGTTATTTAACTTGCTATAGAATTTGGAAAGCATATGCATATGGAATTGCCGTCTGGGCTAGCTCAGGTGGTAGGATCATTGGGAAGTGGATAGACTGTATGGATCATAGGTTAGAGCCCTGGTGATCTCTTCTAGAATTCAAAAAAGATCCCATTAATGATTGAAATCAACAAAGCAAAGAATTGCTTTGTTAATTTATAATATAACCTTGTATGGCTTACCTTGATTGCAGCACCAAAACATGACTCAGAAGTTTTACTACTCTGAAACATAGTTGGGATATTTTCAAGCAGTAGCTCTAAATGCTGGCGGCACTGAACCCTCGGAACAAAAAACAACCAAAGTCAGCAGAAAGTATTTGGGAAATCTCAAATACAACATCATAGCATCAACCGCTGTTAAATTAACAATTTGCAAGTTTCAACAGATATAAAATAAAATCCCATAAGAACTAACCTCGGAAAGCTGAACAATAACATCTGTCTGAAGAGGGGTATAGACATCTTGTATGTCAGGAACGATAAGCATCAATGGCTGCAAATTTAAGACATCAAAATCAGCTTAGGCACTTTTTGAAGAGGTTTTTCAGTAGATTAAATCAGAGAAAAAGATAATATAAAATAAGATTCAAAGAGTTTTTAGTAATCAATAAAAATTATGAAACTGACACATATACATTCCTTTGTATATTCCTCCTCAAGAACTACAAAGGTTGAATCAATCCTTCTTACAGCAACCCCCTACCCTTCCCCAAGAAATGTGGACGCACAAACATACAAGAGACACTATAGACAGCATGTTTCTTTCTATCCCCCCCCCCCCAACAGGGGACTTGAGATGATAAGCAGCAAGCAAAGTTACTGAATACTGACTATTACCTTCATGTTCTTTGATATCAAAATGAATAAACATGATTTCCACAACTTAACCACCTTTCTTTTATATTTATATGCTACTTAAACCAGTCTGAGTTTGATCCTCCATTGATCACTCATCAACTAAATCTCACTTAAACACATAAGAAAACCATCCAAACTGCAAGATGCAGCACAAAACCATATTTCTGCCATCCAGTGTCACCAAATTCAAGCTTTGAGCATGCACCACCAGCCAATGTGTTCAATTTAACATAATATCAGCAATGCCACTACTAGCAAAAAGAAATTCTTGATACCTCTTAAAAATGTTAGAATATTCTAGACATAATTATTGCCAAATTGACTTCTCTTTCTCAAATATAAAGCATCCCACATGCTGATACCAATCAAAAACTCTTCTACCCAGCACCATAGTAGCCAGAAAGGGGGGAATGTAGGATCAAATGAAGGGAACACTTGCAACTAATATTAACCTGTTGTAGCGCCCGTTTTAAATTATAAAAATGGATTGTTGAGTCAAATGTTGCTATTCCCACCAGAGTTCGAAGACCTTCCTGCAATAAGCAATTAACACATTAACCAACTGAATTTCCATTGCCTTGTACGAGTGTTAAGTAAAAAATCATGGGACAGAACGGAAAAAGAAAAATGCAAGACCATGTATCAACCTCCAATCCAAATAACTGTGACAGGCATCCAACTACTGAGGACAAAAAAGAAGTAGAAGACTTGCATTATCTTTAACAATGAATTTCAAAGGACAATTAGCCATGCATGACATGCAACCATCATAGCTTGTTACGGCTAAAATCATACAATGCTATGAGATACTACCACATGCTATGGAAATACTCAAGAAGATTTCCAAAACCAAGTTCAACAATATTCTCTAGAAACAAATAATGGAAACTGATCACTTCTGTTCTATCACAACCAAAAATAAGCACATTGAAAGCCCATGTTGTGATTCTCTTGATGATCTTTTCACCTAAGTCATTGGAAAAAAAAAAACTCATTTGAAATACAGGAACAAACAATAACAATCAATAACCCATATTAGCTTTTCAACCAAACATACACATCCACAATGAAGCTTAAAACCCTCAATTGCAAACACCCAAACTGACTCAAAGGTTCATGTGGAGACATTGACAGTTCACAACGTTTATTTTTTACTACAACAAGAATTTACCATTTCATCTTTTTTCTTTAATGCAAAAACAACTTACTTTCAAGAGAACAAAGAAATGCAATACGCACACAATGTTGCACCAAGAAACTGACTGAAAGGTTCATGTGGAGCCATTGCCACTTCACAGCCTCTATTTTGTTACAACAACAAGAATTTACGGTTCAACTTTTTCTTCAATACACAAACAACTTATATTCCAGAGAACAAAGAAATGCAATACACATTACATATACAAAATTGCATCAACAGTAACTTTAGAACCTCATATCAGAACTAAGAAAAACTAAAAATTGGACCAGGGGGAGATGCGCATTTTATGACTAACTTGCAACTAAGGAAAGATACACCTCAGTTCTTATTTTTCTAGTTGTGATCAAGAACTTAGCATGAAAATGCTTACATAAAAACAAAGCTTATGATAAATCACTCACGCAATGATAACAAGAATATGGCTCACACTCATTGTGTGCTCTAATAATGGAAACAAACAGCACAGAAGCCCATCTCTTTAGAATTAAACAGGCAACAGTTTCGGCACACAAATTTGATAAAATAATTTAAAATCTTTTGCAATTAATCATTAAAGAAAAATAATAGATCAAAACGCGAAGCATGATCTACTCATTATAATTTGCACATCTGCTGACATAATGCAGGGAGAACTACAAGGGCAAAAGGAAAGAAACAACCAGATCAATAAATTACAACAAGAAAGAACCAAACACCATCCATTCAAGAAATTGATATGAAACTCACAGGAAGATCAGAAATAACTTGATTAATTGCACTGCAAGCTGCAGCAGTGGCACCTGTCCGTACGGCATTCATAGATACATCAATTAGGAAAAAGTACACTGCTGGCATTGGATCACGGACCTGGAAATGAGAAATTCAGTGCAAAAGAATGAATTATCCTCCAACCCAATTAAAAAAAAAAAACTAAACACCATTGATGAAAGAAGAAAAAGAAACCAATTTGAAAACCCTGACCACAATAATTTCACACAATTAAACAATACCAAATGCTAGCATGATTTTTTGGCTGTTTAGATTCTTCTTTTTAATCTCTTTCATTTTTTGGCTCATCTTAATCTTTGGGATATTACCCCTGGAATGCAGGATCAGTCAAAATTGTCGAGGAAAGATCCACTATCTCTAGTCCTTACAAAAGTATGGCACTTGATCAGGTAGACAAGAGGCACAAGATATGTCTACCTGCTGGGAAGTAGTTTGACATTGAGTTGAGTAGGGTACAGGCATATCATCCTCGTTATGCTTTAATCAAATGTTTAGGAATCACCTTATTCATATATGATCTAAAGATGTCCACAAGCATCTTACAATTACTACTAAAGCATTTAATAATAAAATAAAAAAAGACAGAGATATGGCTACAGTTAAATAAAGTAAAAATTTACAAGTTAATCAATTTACAAATTTATAAATTTTAACAAACCATGTACTCTTTCGAAGCAACAAATTCAACTGTTCCTCTACACAGCTCAGGCCTCTCATCAGCATCTCTACGCCTGCCATCAGGGCCTAGGTTGCAATGGTAGTCACGAGGAGTATCATCCGTAAAACCTGCAAGAAAATAGCACAATCAGGGACATTGCCACCTTACTACATTACAGAAACAGTCAGAGAGCAGAAATAGACAAGATTAACATCTGTGATCATGATATTTATCCAGGACATAAGTGGCATTTTTTGTGTGAAAAGAGGAAATGTTAATTTTATCCAGCAATCCAAGAATAGAAGCATAGATAGGTATACTAACGAACCTATAGGTGACAACAGAGATACTTGGATATTATTATTACATTTCAATCTAAATGGTAGTTCAAACAGCTTAGAGCTACCCAATAATAATTAGGATCAATCCACTGTTTAGATCCCAAAGTGTAAGCACAGCTGATCAATGAAGTTTCTACAGCAATGAAACACAAATAGAACAGAAAATGCTATGAACATAAGCATATATTAAAAGCCACAAGATATAGCCAAATGTATGAGATGAACACAAAGATAATTGATACCGACCACATAAATTGCAGATAAACTTCCTTCCCTGATCGACAAACTTCATGAAAGGATTTATGTAAACTTTGCAACGAGAACATCGTACAGGACCACTTTCCCCAAAATCCACAACCTATGGTAAGAGATGTTCACAATATGATGAGTAGATGCAATTTTCAAAATCCATTGAGGACCTGACAGATTGTATAGCAAGCTATAAGAACAAGTTGATCAGGCATTACTTGAATAGGATCCTCTGATGGATGAGGAAGGGCCATAGGTTGGACCAACAAAGCCAACTGCATCGCCGAGGTTGTCAAAAGGTCAGCTGTGCATGGGATCTGTTATATGGATAGAAAAATAAACAAGTACAGAAAACATCAGCATGCATACTGATTGTGAAATTGCAGTGCAAACTTTATTGAAGTATACGCAATTACAAAGTACCAAAAAAGGCCAAAATTAATTTATATAGTTTGTTATGACCTGATTGATGGTGCATCTTATAAAACGTGGACTACAATTCCCGGTGTCTCTGACAATGTAATCGCTTGTAGCAGGCTTCAATGATTACAAGTGATCAGGAGAAGAAACATAAATCAAAATGCAGCTATATAACAAATCTGTCATTGCAATATGCATACAGGCAAAACTTAAATGAAGATCCAAAGGAATAGCCAAATTAGCAAATTCCAGAGTGAAATAAGTAAGTTTCTTTCCAGTCTTCGGAAATGATCAGAGACTATACCGGGGGAGGATTTGCTGAGTTGCCTTGGCGAGTTTCATACACGATTGGTGAGGAACTTGGTATGGGCCTTGGAATTTGATTAGGATCAATCTTCGATGGTCCAGACAGAGGTGCTCCAGGTTGGCCCATGGCAGGTGGAATAGTAGTCATAGCTTGATTTGGTAGTTGGTGTGGCATTCCAAACATTCTTGGAGGTTGTGCTTGTGTAGAGCCAGGAATAAGAGGAGGTTGGGTTCCCTAAAGCAATTTAAAACATTCAGAATCCAAATTATTATTGGAAGCGAACGAAATGCAAACGCCACTTAAACCAAACTACACAATCCTATACTTAGAATTTTCAGCACCTCATAAAACGCCTTAAAATGGTTTCTAGTTCGAACATAACTTTACCAACTTGACTCAGAGGCTTGAAAATATCCATTAAGACCAAAATCTGCCAAGCAAACCGATCAATTCAACCTAATAAAATTCAATAACCAACTTCTAATTGATTTTTGTTTGCCTGCAAATGTTATGAGGATGGACAGGAACAGAATTACTAATTTTTGCACTGCTCTATAACTTTCTGCACAAGTTAACTTTCAGCAATTGACTATGGGATCTAATATTCTATTCATGCATGTCAATACTCAAGCCAATCCAATATATATATGAAGCTTCAATGACTAAACTATCTTTTATTTATAAAATTGAATGGTTGAAATGTTGAAAATAATAAAACAACTAAACATATTCAATCAACTGGAAACTTGGCAAATGTTGTCAACGTTGATGGAATAATTAACCCAACAGTTGACTAAATGAAATCTGAATTGTACAAAAAAGACAGTGGGGCATTAAAAATCATCAAATCTTACACCATTGATACATACAAAGGTACACACAAGAAAGGCCTGTGAATTTTGTTTCAAACTGGGTATCAACTGATGCCTAACAAAGTTTTAGTCTAGCAATAGGGGCAACCACATAAGAGTGGTGTGGTGAAATGTAATTGCATTTGGGGTACTGGATAGGCCAAATCAATGGTAGCACCATCGAAGCCAAATTACATGGCAAACCTACTGCTCCTATAAAAACTAATCGATGGGAATGAAAGATACTTCTCTTTAAATAACACAATAAAGTAGGTGTTTTTTTATCTTCCAAATGTAAAGCACCAAACAACAGATGATCAAAAACCCATATGAGCAATATAACAATTAATATCTTCAGAAAAGCAGAGATGGTGATGTTACTAATGGCTCCACGAAAACATTTAATTATACGACCTATCATTTTTGCATTAATAAGCCAAACATGCCATCTTGTTACTTTCCATTCAATAAATCATGCAAAGCCCTAGGGGTTTGACATCCTTAACTTTAACATTAAAACAAAAAAGTTTGAATAACATAGTAAACTGTAAAGCAATTTTCAAGGCAAGCATGATTTGATTATAAAAAAGGCAAACCACATTCTCAATTTCATTTTTTTCCATTATAGGTTTACAAAAATCTTTCTTCATTTCTCAATTCCCTTTCTTTTTTTTTTTTAAATTAATGAAGCATGCAATGGAAGGGAAGCGGACAAAGGAGGAGTGGAACCCTATCTCTATTTGAAAAAAAATAAATAAATAAATAAAAGGAAGGGGAGCAATTTGAAGGGATATGTGTCCCTTCCAAACCCTATTTTTCTTAAACCCTTCAAATTGGGAGGATTGAGAGGGCAAGAATTCCATAAAAAAAGCTTTATCATGGTAACAAAAATTAAAATTTCTTTTAACCTATAAATGGCTTAATTTTACAAAATAGAATGATTTTCCTTTTCCACTCTTTAACCAAGCAAAATTTGTAACATAGCCTTTCTTTCCTTTCCCTCTTTCTTTTTAAGCAATCCAAACAAGAAAAATTATTCATTTCATTTCCCTCTTCCCCTCTCCCTCCGTTTCCTTTCCTTTCCTTTCCTCCCCCTCCTAGATCCCAAACACTGTATTAGTAAATTCTGATAGTAAGGTGCCAACTCAAACACAGTATCTGCATACAAGCATTAGATTTTTTTTCTGTTCAACTTACAATTTGGGGGAAAGGTGGAACAGATCCAAGTTCTTTGATATAGAAGATACTTGTACTAACCATTGGACTAAACATCCATGTTATTAATGCAATTTAAGGTAAATACTATAGTATAGAACTTAAATTTCTAAACTGTCATTCACAGCTATCAAATAATGCCAAAAACTCCATATCAACATCAAAAAGGTGCACCTAAAAGTCCCAGTTACTAAATTGCCTAAAGAAAAGGAAGACAATCAAAAACTTTCTACGCCAAATGCATTTTGCTAAAAGACCAGAACAAAATCAATGATAGATTCCAATTGATTATAGTTCTTGAACTTGAAAGCATGATATTGTAAAGATTTTAGTGCTAACCTGTTGAGGTTGCATAGGCCATGTCTGTGGTCCATAAGGAGAACCTGGAGGTGGCGGTCTAGCCTGAGGCACAGCTGAAAATGGTGATGCTGAAGGCACTGGTGAAGCTGATGTGGAACTAACAGCCGAACTTCCCAAAACCGAACGCATGGTTGGAGCCTGAGCAGGAGCCCTAGCTGACATCATAGTTGGTGGAGTTTGAAAAGGAGGTTGTGAAATACTTGCAGCAGGAGGAAAGCGGGGTGCACCAGTTAAAGCTCCTGAACTAATCGCAGGTGGCCCATTACTCAAAAGACCACCAGGCGCACTTGACGCGGGCACAGCTGGAACACCAGTCAAAGGTGAAGATGACACAAAAGGACTTGGGCGAGCACCTGTTGGTGGTGGTGCAACTCCAACACTAGGTATACCTGAAGATGGGAAAGTACTAGAAGGTAGAACAGCACCACCTGTTGAAGAAGACAAAGAAGCAGGAGGAGGCCTAGACCCAAAAGGAGACGGGTAACCAACAGGTGGACCAACGGGTCTCCCTGGGGATACACTTGCAGGTAACGTAGATTGTGGTGGCCCAGTAGGAGGCACTGCAGGTCTTCCCACCAAACCAGGCGACGGGCCAGGCCGTGACATTGGCGGTGAGGCAACAGGGAATCCAGCAGATACTGCAGATTGAGGGAAGGGTGGTTGTTGACCAAAAGGGGAAGGCCTAGGACCATAATTGGGCATTGAAAGTGGCCGATTTAGGTTCAAATTCTGCATATTATCGGCTAAGGAATTGGGATTGGTTTGATAATTAGGATTAAAATTAGGTGGTGTTGGTTGCCGTGCATTGGCGCCTGGCCTAGGTGCCCCTGGAGGCACAGGAGCTGCCATAACTTAATCAAAGCAAATTCTAATCCCTCTTTCAATATCCTTTTTGTCTATATACTTTACAACAACACGATCAAAATCTACACATACCCAAAAAATATTCTATTAAAAATTCTACAATAAAGACGATCGAAATTAACATTAAAAAGAAAACTAAAATCGAATGAAATAAAAATCAAAAGATAGAAGTAAAAAAAAAAAAAAAATTAAGTACCTGAGATCGGAAAGAAAAGCAAAGGTCGGATCTGTTAAGGAAATATGTAAGTTTCGATCTGAAGGATCGTGATCATGGAGTAGGGTTTTAGAAAGAGAGATCGGAAAAATTAGGGTTTTTTAAGGAAATAGGGTTCGATCGGACTTGGTATTTAGGAAAAGGATCGGAGAAGAAATGAATGAGAAAGCAGGGGCGGGTATTTTAACGTTGGAAATAACGAAACAAAAACTGTAAATATGACAAGTGTAAAAATAAAAAAAACTAAAATAAAATTTATCGTATCTTATTGTCTTAAAAAATACTACGTTGGTTTGCGAATTTTGGATTCTAGTGAGATTTTCAAAAAAGTGTAATATCTTAGTTATTTTTATTTTTAAAATATCCGTTGTTCAATTCATTTTTTACGTTGAAGTGAATTCATGCATATTAATTTTTGCATAATTATTATAATTTTTTTAACATATAATAATAATTTTTTATTTTATTTTATTAATAATAAATATTTAAACTATAAACAAAATTTTAGCAATAAAAATTATATATTTTATTTAATTTTTTTTATTTATAAAATATCATCAAGGCATTTGACATTTTTTTAAGTAACAAAAATTAATAAAAAAAATTGTTAGAAAAATATCAATTAAAAATATTCTTTTAATTTATTTATAAAAAAATTATTTAAAATATTTTTGTATAAAAAAACTTTTTAAATAAATTTTAATTAAAAAATTTATTTAAAGAGTTTTTTTATATAAAAATATCTTAAATAATCTCTTTATAAATAATAAAAACGTCTTAAATAATTTTTTTATTTTTTTCATATTATGATCATTTAATAATTATTCTTTAATTTATAAAAAAATTATTTAAAAAGTTTCTATATATAATCATTTTATGCAAATATTAATATTAAACCTTAAACTTTAAGTTCTAAAACTTACTATTGAGTTTCAACTTCTTTAGATATATTTTTTAAAAGAATAACGATTATTTCATCATTTTTTATTTAAATCAAATTTGAAAATAAGATAATTTTTCTCTAAAATCCTAAAATACTATAAAGAGAGGTAAAAATTTACAATTGAGTTCCAATCTCTTCCAAACATTATTTTTAAAAGAGTAACGGTTATTTCATTATTTTTTATTTGAATCAAATTTAAAAGTAAAATAACTTTTTCTTTAAATCCTAGAATATTATAGGGAAAGGTGACTATTTGATTTCGAAATTTTAAGTATTGTTTGAGAATCTAACATTTTTTTTATAATTAAATTACCTGAATCAAACGTGAAAATCAAATATCTACTGTCAAATTTTTTTAAAAAAATTTGTGAATTCTCCTGAAATCATCGCTGAAAAGAAAGACAGAACATAAAAACACAAGTTAGGGAATGGAAATCTCCTCCATTGTCTCTTGCTCAAGAATGTAAAACAGGAAGGGACGAATAAGGGAGTTACCAGCATGACCATTCCCATTTTTATAGAAGGGACATGAAAATAAACCTGTTAAACAAGAACAAAAATTTGACAGCATGGAGGAACATGCAATGCAAGCACAGACAGAACAAAACTCTAACAAATGGTGATTACGATACCAACAACTGTAAACCTTTTAATTTCGTGGCAGCATAAATGAATGTACTTGTTAATCAAATGCATACACCTGCCTGAACTTTTTCATTTCCAGGTCACTATCTGAGGCAATGTCAATGTGGTTGTATTCATCAATAATCGTAAGTAACTACTTCATTACCAAATAATTTATATGTAGAACGAAAACGACTAAAATATGAAGCAACAGTACATTCTCAAACTGCACAGGAAACTTCACAGAGAAGACACTTTCAACAACCCAAGCTTACATTCCTTGAATACAAATGAAGTTTTTATATCAGTTACTATACGAAGCTACACAACCTCAAGCAATTGGTTCCAGGCACGAAAAGAGTTTAGCATGCAGGCCTATATATGCATATTACAAGAGTGTAAAAGAAAAAACAAAATGTGGATTTCATTGAGTAATATACAACAAACTATACTGTAAGGACACCCATGTGTTTGTCTGCTCACCAGCAACTGAAAGGTAAAAACTCCCAAGGAAAGTCATACCAGTTTCCAAACTGTCAGCACTTCCTGAAACATCTCTACCATCAGTTCCCTGTCTGCCTGCCTGAAAAAGTTATTGATTTCATCTCTAACATCATAAATCTTGCCAAATTCAAACAAGTACATCATGCACCCTTTCTTCAGCTTGTTCAATTGGTAAAGCCAAGCCTCCTGCAGCCTCTCAAGGACATTCTGCGAGTTGATGTCTTCTAAGAGGCTTTCCTCGCAAGCATCTTTTAGATCTACAATGTCATATTTATTTGCTGCTCCCAGTAATGCCAGTCGATGCTTCCAAAAGTCCTCTTGCTTTATAGTTCCATACAAGTAACTTAGAAGGGCCATGCAAGATTCCAGTGACATATCCTCTATATGGATTATGGATGATGCCTTTTCCATAAGGTCATGGTGGAACATACTTGCAAAAACGGGTGAACTTGCAGATAGAACTGCCTTGTGCGCTCTTAGAGTACCATCAGCAGTCTTGATAGTAACATCAGCATGAAGACCATCTTCAAGCATGCGAGCAAGGCAGCGCAGGGAGCTTTGAGTTGACACAGATTGCATTGCTCCATCAATGGGCCATATGGAAACAGAGTCACCACCCTGGGTTTTAACAAGAAAAAGGTAAAGAAAACAAGAAATCTATTGAC